>NW_027287254.1:0-88442 GCF_022747635.1 Hetaerina americana
GTTAACACTTGCGCTGAAGCATCTTTTATGCTCATTTCTTGTTTTTCAGGATTTATTCTGGGTTTTATTTTGTTTATTTGATGAAAATGAACAACAATACACACCATGGAAACATTTTTGTTTCATTTGTGTCGAGTGAGATTTTCACCTAGAACCCAAAGGGGGGGGTATTGGCACTTTTCATGGAAAAATGTGAAAAATGAAAATTTCTAAAAATGAAAAAAATGCCTTCTATACACCTCAAACATTCACTCTTTTAACAGAAGATTGCTGTTTTTCGCAATATTTTTTGAAATTTGGGCTCTTTTAGCAACGTTAACACTAGCGCTGAAGCATCTTTTATGCTCATTTCTTGTATTTCCGGATTTATTCTGGGTTTTATTTTGTTTATTTGATGAAAATGAACAACAATACACACCATGGAAACATTTTTGTTTGATTTGTGTCGAGTGAGATTTTCACCTAGAACCCAAAGGGGGGGGAACCCAAAGGGGGGGTATTGGCACTTTGCATGGAAAAATGTGAAAAATTAAAATTTCTAAAAATGAAAAAATGCCTTCTATACACCTCAAACAATCACTCTAAAACAGAAGATTGTTGTTTTTCGAATTATTTTTTGAAATTTGGGCTCTTTTAGCAACGTTAACACTTGCGCTGAAGCATCTTTTATGCTCATTTCTTGTTTTTCAGGATTTATTCTGGTTTTATTTTGTTTATTTGATGAAAATGAACAACAATACACACCATTGAAACATTTTTGTTTGATTTGTGTCGAGTGTGATTTTCACCTAGAACCCAAAGGGGGGGGTATTGGCACTTTTCATGGAAAAATGTGAAAAATTAAAATTTCTAAAAATGAAAAAAATGCCTTCTATACACCTCAAACATTCACTCTTTTAACAGAAGATTGCTGTTTTTCGCAATATTTTTTGAAATTTTGGCTCTTTTAGTAACGTTAACACTTGCGCTGAAGCATCTTTTATGCTCATTTCTTGTCTTTCAGGATTTATTCTGGGTTTTATTTTGTTTATTTGATGAAAATGAAAAACAATACACACCATGGAAACATTTTTGTTTGATTTGTGTCGAGTGAGATTTTCACCTAGAACCCAAAGGGGGGGGTATTGGCACTTTTCATGGAAAATGTGAAAAATTAAAATTTCTAAAAATAAAATAAATGCCTTCTATACACCTCAAACAATCCCTCTAAAACAGAAGATTGTTGTTTTTTGCAATATTTTTTGAAATTTGGGCTCTTTTAGCAACGTTAACACCTGCGCTTAAGCATCTTTATGCTCATTCTTGTTTTTCAGGATTTATTCTGGGTTTTATTTTGTTAATTTGATGAAAATGAACAACAATACACACCATGGAAACATTTTTTTTTTATTTGTTGCGAGTGAGATTTTGACCTAGAACCCAAAGGGTGGGTATTGGCACTTTTCATGGAAAAATGTGAAAATTAAAATTTCTAAAAATGAAAAAAATGCCTTCTATACACCTCAAACATTCACTCTAAAACAGAAGATTCCTGTTTTTCGCAATATTTTTTGAAATTTGGGCTCATTTAGCAACGTTAACACTTGCGCTGAAGCATCTTTTATGCTCATTTCTTGTCTTTCCGGATTTATTCTAGGTTTTATTTTGTTAATTTGATGAAAATGAACAACGATACACACCATGGAAAAATTTTTGTTTGATATGTGTCGAGTGAGATTTTCACCTAGAACCAAAAGGGGGGGGATTGGCACTTTTCATGGAAAAATGTAAAAAATTAAAATTTCTAAAAATGAAAAAATGCCTTCTATACACCTCAAACATTCACTCTAAAACAGAAGATTGTTGTTTTTCGCAATATTTTTTTAAATTTGGGCTCTTTTAGTAACGTTAACACTTGTGCTGAAGCATCTTTTATGCTCATTTCTTGTCTTTCAGGATTTATTCTTGGTTTTATTTCGTTTATTGATGAAAATGAACAACAATACACACCATGGAAACATTTTTTTTTGATTTGTTTCGAGTGAGATTTTCACCTAGAACCCAAAGGGGGGGTATTGGCACTTTTCATGGAAAAATGTGAAAAATTAAAATTTCTAAAAATGAAAAAAATGCCTTCTATACACCTCAAACATTCACTCTTTTAACAGAAGATTGCTGTTTTTCGCAATATTTTTGAAATTTGGGCTCTTTTAGCAACGTTAACACTAGCGCTGAAGCATCTTTTATGCTCATTTCTTGTCTTTCCGGATTTATTCTGGGTTTTATTTTGTTTATTTGATGAAAATGAACAACAATACACACCATGGAAACATTTTTGTTTGATTTGTGTCGAGTGAGATTTTCACCTAGAACCCAAAGGGGGGGGTATTGGCACTTTTCATGGAAAAGTGTGAAAAATTAAAATTTCTAAAATGAAATAAATGCCTTTTATACACCTCAAACATTCACTCTAAAACAGAAGATTGCTGTTTCTCCCAATATTTTTTGAAATTTGGGCTCTTTTAGTAACGTTTACACTTGCGCTGAAGTATCTTTTATGCTCATTTCTTGTCTTTCCGGATTTATTCTGGGTTTTATTTTGTTTATTTGATGAAAATGAACAACAATACACCCCATGGAAACATTTTTGTTTGATTTGTGTCCAGTGAGATTTTCACCTAGAACCCAAAGGGGGGGTATTGGCGCTTTTCATGGAAAAATGTGAAAAATTAAAATTTCCAAAAATAAAATAAATGCCTTCTATACACCTCAAACAATCACTCTAAAACAGAAGATTGTTGTTTTTCGCAATATTTTTTGAAATTTGGGCTCATTTAGCAACGTTAACACTTGCGCTGAAGCATCTTTTATGCTCATTTCTTGTTTTTCAGGATTTATTCTGGGTTTTATCTTGTTTATTTGATGAAATGAACAACAATACACACCATGGAAACATTTTTGTTTGATTTGTGTCGAGTGAGATTTTCACCTAGAACCCAAAGGGGGGGGTATTGGCACTTTTCATGGAAAAATGTGAAAAATTAAATTTCTAAAAATGAAAAAAATACCTTCTATACACCTCAAACATTCTCTCTAAAACAGAAGATTGCGAGTTTTCGCAATATTTTTTTAAATTTGGGCTCTTTTAGCAACGTTAAGACTTGCGCTGAAGCATCTTTTATGCTCATTTCTTGTTTTTCAGGATTTATTCTGGGTTTCATTTTGTTTATTTGATGAAAATGAACAACAATACACACCACGGAAACATTTTTGTTTTTTATTTGTGTCGAGTGAGATTTTCACCTAGAACCCAAAGGGGGGGGTATTGGCACTTTTCATGAAAAATGTGAAAAATTAAAATTTCCAAAAATAAAATAAATGCCTTCAATACACTTCAAACATTCACTCTGAAATAGAAGATTGGTGTTTTTCGCAATATTTTTTGAAAAATGGGCTTTTTTAGCAACGTTAGCACTTGCGCTGAAGCATCTTTTATGCTCATTTCTTGTCTTTCAGGATTTATTCTGGGTTTTATTTCGTTTATTTGATGAAAATGAACAACAATACACACCATGGAAACATTTTTTTTGATTTGTTGCGAGTGAGATTTTCACCTAGAACCCAAAGGGGGGGTATAGGCACTTTTCATGGAATAATGTGAAAAATTAAAATTTAAAAAATGAAAAAAATGCCTTCTATACACCTCAAACATTCACTCTTTTAACAGAAGATTGCTGTTTTTCGCAATATTTTTTGAAATTTGGGCTCTTTTAATTACGTTAACACTTGCGCTGAAGCATCTTTTTATGCTCATTTCTTATCTTTCAGGATTTATTCTTGGTTTTATTTTGTTTATTTGATGAAAATGAACAACAATACACACCATGGAAACATTTTTGTTTGATTTGTGTCGAGTGAGATTTTCACCTAGAACCCAAAGGAGGGGGATTGGCACTTTTAATGGAAAAATGTGAAAAATTAAAATTTCTAAAAATAAAATAAATGCCTTCTATGCACCTCAAACATTCACTCTAAAACAGAAGATAGTGGTTTTGTGTGTGAAAAATGTGAAAAATTAAATTTCTAAAATTGAAAAAAATGCCTTCTATACACCTCAAACATTCACTCTAAAACAGAAGATTGCTGTTTTTCGCAATATTTTTTGAAATTTGGGCTCTTTTAGCAACGTTAAGACTTGCGCTGAAGCATCTTTTATGCTCATTTCTTGTCTTTCAGGATTTATTTTGGGTTTTATTTTGTTCATTTGATGAATATGACCAACAATACACACCATGGAAACAGTTTTGTTTGATTTGTGTCGAGTGAGATTTTCACCTAGAACCCAAAGGGGGGGGTATTGGCACTTTTCATGGAAAAATGTGAAAAATTAAAATATCTAAAAATAAAATAAATGCCTTCAATACACTTCAAACATTCACTTTAAAACAGAAGGTTGCTGTTTTTCGCAATATTTTTTGAAATTTGGGCTCTTTTTAGCAACGTTAACACTTGCGCTGAAGCATCTTTTATGCTCATTTCTTGTCTTTCAGGATTTATTCTGGGTTTTATTTTGTTTATTTGATGAAAATGAACAACAATACACACCATGGAAACAGTTTTGTTTGATTTGTGTCGAGTGAGATTTTCACCTAGACCCAAAGGGGGGGGTATTGGCACTTTTCATGGAAAAATGTAAAAAATTAAAATTTCTAAAAATAAAATAAATGCCTTCAATACACCTCAAACATTCACTCTTTTAACAGAAGATTGCTGTTTTTCGCAATATTTTTTGAAATTTGGGCTCTTTTAATAACGTTAACACTTGCGCTGAAGCATCTTTTATGCTCATTTCTTATCTTTCAGGATTTATTCTTGGTTTTATTTTGTTTATTTGATGAAAATGAACAACAATACACACCATGGAAACATTTTTGTTTGATTTGTGTCGAGTGAGATTTTCACCTAGAACCCAAAGGAGGGGGATTGGCACTTTAAATGGAAAAATGTGAAAATTAAAATTTCTAAAAATAAAATAAATGCCTTCTATGCACCTCAAACATTCACTCTAAAACAGAAGATAGTGGTTTTTTTCGCAATATTTTTTGAAATTTGGGCTCTTTTAGCAACGTTAACACTTACGATGAAGCATCTTTTCTGCTCATTTCTTGTTTTTCAGGATTTATTCTGGGTTTTATTTTGTTTATTTGATGAAAATGACAACAATACACACCATGGAAACATTTTTTTTTGATTTGTTGGAGGTGAGATTTTCACCTAGAACCCAAAGGGGGGGGGGTATTGGCACTTTCCATGGAAAAATGTGAAAAATTAAAATTTCTAAAAATGAAAAAAATACCTTCTATACACCTCAAACATTCACTCTAAAACAGAAGATTGCTGTTTTTCGCAATATTTTTTGAAATTTGGGCTCTTTAGTAACGTTAACACTTGCGCTAAAGCATCATTTATGCTCATTTCTTGTCTTTCAGGATTTATTCTGGGTTTTATTTTGTTAATTTGATGAAAATGAACAACGATACACACCATGGAAAAATTTTTGTTTGATATGTGTCGAGTTAGATTTTCACCTAGAACCAAAAGGGGGGTATTGGCACTTTTCATGGAAAAATGTAAAAAATTAAAATTTCTAAAAATGAAATAATTCCCTTCTATACACCTCAAACATTCACTCTAAAACAGAAGATTGTTGTTTTTCGCAATATTTTTTTAAATTTTTGGCTCTTTTAGTAACGTTAACACTTGCGCTGAAGCATCTTTTATGCTCATTTCTTGTCTTTCAGGATTTATTCTGGGTTTTATTTCGTTTATTTGATGAAATGAACAACAATTCACACCATGGAAACATTTTTTTTTGATTTGTTGCGAGTGAGATTTTCACCTAGAACCCAAAGGGGGGGTATTAGCACTTTTCATGGAAAAATGTGAAAAATTAAAATTTCTAAAAATGAAAAAAATGCCTTCTATACACCTCAAACATTCACTCTTTTAACAGAAGATTGCTGTTTTTCGCAATATTTTTTGAAATTTGGGCTCTTTTAGCAACGTTAACACTAGCGCTGAAGCATCTTTTATGCTAATTTCTTGTCTTTCCGGATTTATTGTTGGTTTTATTTTGTTTATTTGATGAAAATGAACAACAATACACACCATGGAAACATTTTTGTTTGATTTCTGTCGAGTGAGATTTTCACCTAGAACCCAAAGGGGGGGGTATTGGCACTTTTCACGGAAAAATGTGAAAAATTAAAATTCTAAAAATAAAATAAATGCCTTCTATACACCTCAAACAATCACTCTAAAACAGAAGATTGTTGTTTTTCGCAATATTTTTTGAAATTTGGGCTCTTTTAGCAACGTAAACACTTGCACTGAAGCATCTTTTATGCTCATTTCTTGTTTTTCAGGATTTATTCTGGGTTTCATTTTGTTTATTTGATGAAAATGAACAACAATACACACCATGGAAACATTTTTGTTTGATTTGTGTCGAGTTAGATATTCACCTAGAACCCAAAGGGGGGAGTATTGGCACTTTTCATGGAAAAATGTGAAAAATTAAAATATCTAAAAATAAAATAAATGCCTTCAATACACTTCAAACATTCACTTTAAAACAGAAGATTGCTGTTTTTCGCAATATTTTTTGAAATTTGGGCTCTTTTAGCAACGTTAACACTTGCGCTGAAGCATCTTTTATGCTCATTTCTTGTCTTTCAGGATTTATTCTGGGATTTATTTTGTTTATTTGATGAAAATGAACAACAATACACACCATGGAAACAGTTTTGTTTGATTTGTGTCGAGTGAGATTTTCACCTAGAACCCAAAGGGGGGGGTATTGGCACTTTTCATGGAAAAATGTAAAAAATTAAAATTTCTAAAAATAAAATAAATGCCTTCAATACACTTCAAACATCCACTCTTTTAACAGAAGATTGGTGTTTTTCGCAATATTTTTTGAAATTTGGGCTCTTTTAGCAACGTTAACACTAGCGCTGAAGCATCTTTTATGCTCATTTCTTGTCTTTCCGGATTTATTCTGGGTTTTATTTCGTTTATTTGATGAAAATGAACAACAATACACCCCATGGAAACATTTTGTTTGATTTGTGTCTAGTGAGATTTTCACCTAGAACCCAAAGGTATTGGCACTTTTCATGGAAAAATGTGAAAAATTAAAATTTCTAAAAATAAAATAAATGCCTTCTATACACCTGAAACAATCACTCTAAAACAGAAGATTGTTGTTTTTCGCAATATTTTTTGAAATTTGGGATCTTTTAGCAACGTTAACACTTGCGCTGAAGCATCTTTTATGCTCATTTCTTGTTTTTCAGGATTTATTCTGGGTTTTATTTTGTTTATTTGATGAAAATGAACAACAATACACACAATGGAAACATTTTTGTTTGATTTGTGTCGAGTGAGATTTTCACCTAGAACCCAAAGGGGGGGGTATTGGCACTTTGCATGGAAAAATGTGAAAAATTAAAATTTCTAAAATGAAAAAAATGCCTTCTATACACCTCAAACATTCACTCTAAAACAGAAGATTGCTGTTTTTCGCAATATTTTTTGAAATTTGGCCTCTTTTAGCAACGTTAACACTTGCGCTGAAGCATCTTTTATGCTCATTTCTTGTCTTTCAGGATTTATTCTGGGTTTTATTTTGTTTATTTGATGAAAATGAACAACAATACACACCATGGAAGCATTTTTGTTGATTTGTGTCGAGTGATATTTTCACCTAGAACCCAAAGGGGGGGGGGTATTGGCACTTTTCATGAAAAATGTGAAAAATTAAAATTTCTAAAAATAAAATAAATGCCTTCTATACACCTCAAACAATCCCTCTAAAACAGAAGATTGTTGTTTTTCGCAATATTTTTTGAAATTTGGGCTCTTTTAGCAACGTAAACACCTGCGCTGAAGCATCTTTTATGCACATTTCTTGTTTTTCAGGATTTATTCTGGGTTTTATTTTGTTTATTTGATGAAAATGAACAACAATAGACAAATGGAAACATTTTTGTTTGATTTGTGTCGAGTGAGATTTTCACCTAGAACCCAAAGGGCATGGCACTTTTCATGTAAAAATGTGAAAAATTAAAATTTCTAAAAATGAAAAAAATGCCTTCTATACACCTCAAACATTCACTCTTTTAACAGAAGATTGCTGTTTTACGCAATATTTTTTGAAATTTGGGCTCTTTTAGCAACGTTAACCCTAGCGCTGAAGCATCTTTTATGCTCATTTCTTGTCTTTCCGGATTTATTCTGGGTTTTATTTTGTTTATTTGATGAAAATGAACAACAATACACACCATGGAAACATTTTTGTTTGATTTGTGTCGAGGGAGATTTTCACCTAGAACCCAAAGGGGGGGGTATTGGCACTTTTCATGGAAAAATGTGAAAAATGAAAATTTCTAAAAATGAAAAAAATGCCTTCTATACACCTCAAACATTCACTCTAAAACAGAAGATTGCTGTTTTTCGCAATATTTTTTGAAATTTGGGCTCATTTAGCAACGTAAACACTAGCGCTGAAGCATCTTTTATGCTCATTTCTTGTATTTCCGGATTTATTCTGGGTTTTATTTTGTTTATTTGATGAAAATGAACAACAATACACACCATGGAAACATTTTTATTTGATTTGTGTCGATGGAGATTTTCACCTAGAACCCAAAGGGGGGGGGAACCCAAAGGGGGGGGTATTGGCACTTTGCATGGAAAAATGTGAAAAATTAAAATTTCTAAAAATGAAAAAAATGCCTTCTATACACCTCAAACATTCACTCTTTTAACAGAAGATTGCTGTTTTTCGCAATATTTTTTGAAATTTGGGCTCTTTTAGCAACGTTAACCCTAGCGCTGAAGCATCTTTTATGCTCATTTCTTGTCTTTCCGGATTTATTCTGGGTTTTATTTTGTTTTTTTGATGAAAATGAACAACAATACACACCATGGAAACATTTTTGTTTGATTTGTGTCGAGGGAGATTTCACCTAGAACCCAAAGGGGGGGGTATTGGCACTTTTCATGGAAAAATGTGAAAAATGAAAATTTCTAAAAATGAAAAAAATGCCTTCTATACACCTCAAACATTCACTCTAAAACAGAAGATTGCTGTTTTTCGCAATATTTTTTGAAATTTGGGCTCATTTAGCAACGTAAACACTAGCGCTGAAGCATCTTTTATGCTCATTTCTTGTATTTCCGGATTTATTCTGGGTTTTATTTTGTTTATTTGATGAAAATGAACAACAATACACACCATGGAAACATTTTTGTTTGATTTGTGTCGAGTGAGATTTTCACCTAGAACCCAAAGGGCATGGCACTTTCATGTAAAAATGTGAAAAATTAAAATTTCTAAAAATGAAAAAAATGCCTTCTATACACCTCAAACATTCACTCTAAAAAGAAGATTGCTGCTTTTCGCAATATTTTTTGAAATTTGGGCTCTTTTAGCAACGTTAACACTTGCGCTGAAGCATCTTTTATGCTCATTTCTTGCCTTTCCGGATTTATTCTTGGTTTTATTTTGTTTATTTGATGAAAATGAACAACAAAACACACCATGGAAACATTTTTGTTTGATTTGTGTCGAGTGAGATTTTCACCTAGAACCCAAAAGGGGGGGTATTGGCACTTTTCAGGGAAAAATGTGAAAAATTAAAATTTCTAAAAATGAAAAAATGCCTTCTATACACCTCAAACATTCACTCTGAAATAGAAGATTGGTGTTTTTCGCAATATTTTTTGAAAAATGGGCTTTTTTAGCAACGTTAGCACTTGCGCTGAAGCATCTTTTATGCTCATTTCTTGTCTTTCAGGATTTATTCTGGGTTTTATTTCGTTTATTTGATGAAAATGAACAACAATACACACCATGGAAACATTTTTTTTTGATTTGTTGCGAGTGAGATTTTCACCTAGAACCCAAAGGGGGGGTATAGGCACTTTTCATGGAATAATGTGAAAAATTAAAATTTTAAAAAAATGAAAAAAATGCCTTCTATACACCTCAAACATTCACTCTTTTAACAGAAGATTGCTGTTTTTCGCAATATTTTTTGAAATTTGGGCTCTTTTAATTACGTTAACACTTGCGCTGAAGCATCTTTTATGCTCATTTCTTATCTTTCAGGATTTATTCTTGGTTTTATTTTGTTTATTTGATGAAAATGAACAACAATACACACCATGGAAACATTTTTGTTTGATTTGTGTCGAGTGAGATTTTCACCTAGAACCCAAAGGAGGGGGATTGGCACTTTTAATGGAAAAATGTGAAAAATTAAAATTTCTAAAAATAAAATAAATGCCTTCTATGCACCTCAAACATTCACTCTAAAACAGAAGATAGTGGTTTTGTGTGTGAAAAATGTGAAAAATTAAAATTTCTAAAATTGAAAAAAATGCCTTCTATACACCTCAAACATTCACTCTAAAACAGAAGATTGCTGTTTTTCGCAATATTTTTTGAAATTTGGGCTCTTTTAGCAACGTTAAGACTTGCGCTGAAGCATCTTTTATGCTCATTTCTTGTCTTTCAGGATTTATTCTGGGTTTTATTTTGTTCATTTGATGAATATGACCAACAATACACACCATGGAAACAGTTTTGTTTGATTTGTGTCGAGTGAGATTTTCACCTAGAACCCAAAGGGGGGGGTATTGGCACTTTTCATGGAAAAATGTGAAAAATTAAAATATCTAAAAATAAAATAAATGCCTTCAATACACTTCAAACATTCACTTTAAAACAGAAGGTTGCTGTTTTTCGCAATATTTTTTGAAATTTGGGCTTTTTTAGCAACGTTAACACTTGCGCTGAAGCATCTTTTATGCTCATTTCTTGTCTTTCAGGATTTATTCTGGGTTTTATTTTGTTTATTTGATGAAAATGAACAACAATACACACCATGGAAACAGTTTTGTTTGATTTGTGTCGAGTGAGATTTTCACCTAGAACCCAAAGGGGGGGGTATTGGCACTTTTCATGGAAAAATGTAAAAAATTAAAATTTCTAAAAATAAAATAAATGCCTTCAATACACCTCAAACATTCACTCTTTTAACAGAAGATTGCTGTTTTTCGCAATATTTTTTGAAATTTGGGCTCTTTTAATAACGTTAACACTTGCGCTGAAGCATTTTTTATGCTCATTTCTTATCTTTCAGGATTTATTCTTGGTTTTATTTTGTTTATTTGATGAAAATGAACAACAATACACACCATGGAAACATTTTTGTTTGATTTGTGTCGAGTGAGATTTTCACCTAGAACCCAAAGGAGGGGGATTGGCACTTTAAATGGAAAAATGTGAAAAATTAAAATTTCTAAAAATAAAATAAATGCCTTCTATGCACCTCAAACATTCACTCTAAAACAGAAGATAGTGGTTTTTTTCGCAATATTTTTTGAAATTTGGGCTCTTTTAGCAACGTTAACACTTACGATGAAGCATCTTTTCTGCTCATTTCTTGTTTTTCAGGATTTATTCTGGGTTTTATTTTGTTTATTTGATGAAAATGAACAACAATACACACCATGGAAACATTTTTTTTTGATTTGTTGGAGGTGAGATTTTCACCTAGAACCCAAAGGGGGGGAGGGGTATTGGCACTTTCCATGGAAAAATGTGAAAAATTAAAATTTCTAAAAATGAAAAAAATACCTTCTATACACCTCAAACATTCACTCTAAAACAGAAGATTGCTGTTTTTCGCAATATTTTTTGAAATTTGGGCTCTTTTAGTAACGTTAACACTTGCGCTAAAGCATCATTTATGCTCATTTCTTGTCTTTCAGGATTTATTCTGGGTTTTATTTTGTTAATTTGATGAAAATGAACAACGATACACACCATGGAAAAATTTTTGTTTGATATGTGTCGAGTTAGATTTTCACCTAGAACCAAAAGGGGGGTATTGGCACTTTTCATGGAAAAATGTAAAAAATTAAAATTTCTAAAAATGAAATAATTCCCTTCTATACACCTCAAACATTCACTCTAAAACAGAAGATTGTTGTTTTTCGCAATATTTTTTTAAATTTTTGGCTCTTTTAGTAACGTTAACACTTGCGCTGAAGCATCTTTTATGCTCATTTCTTGTCTTTCAGGATTTATTCTGGGTTTTATTTCGTTTATTTGATGAAAATGAACAACAATTCACACCATGGAAACATTTTTTTTTGATTTGTTGCGAGTGAGATTTTCACCTAGAACCCAAAGGGGGGGTATTAGCACTTTTCATGGAAAAATGTGAAAAATTAAAATTTCTAAAAATGAAAAAAATGCCTTCTATACACCTCAAACATTCACTCTTTTAACAGAAGATTGCTGTTTTTCGCAATATTTTTTGAAATTTGGGCTCTTTTAGCAACGTTAACACTAGCGCTGAAGCATCTTTTATGCTAATTTCTTGTCTTTCCGGATTTATTCTTGGTTTTATTTTGTTTATTTGATGAAAATGAACAACAATACACACCATGGAAACATTTTTGTTTGATTTCTGTCGAGTGAGATTTTCACCTAGAACCCAAAGGGGGGGGTATTGGCACTTTTCACGGAAAAATGTGAAAAATTAAAATTTCTAAAAATAAAATAAATGCCTTCTATACACCTCAAACAATCACTCTAAAACAGAAGATTGTTGTTTTTCGCAATATTTTTTGAAATTTGGGCTCTTTTAGCAACGTAAACACTTGCACTGAAGCATCTTTTATGCTCATTTCTTGTTTTTCAGGATTTATTCTGGGTTTCATTTTGTTTATTTGATGAAAATAAACAACAATACACACCATGGAAACATTTTTGTTTGATTTGTGTCGAGTTAGATATTCACCTAGAACCCAAAGGGGGGAGTATTGGCACTTTTCATGGAAAAATGTGAAAAATTAAAATATCTAAAAATAAAATAAATGCCTTCAATACACTTCAAACATTCACTTTAAAACAGAAGATTGCTGTTTTTCGCAATATTTTTTGAAATTTGGGCTCTTTTAGCAACGTTAACACTTGCGCTGAAGCATCTTTTATGCTCATTTCTTGTCTTTCAGGATTTATTCTGGGTTTTATTTTGTTTATTTGATGAAAATGAACAACAATACACACCATGGAAACAGTTTTGTTTGATTTGTGTCGAGTGAGATTTTCACCTAGAACCCAAAGGGGGGGGTATTGGCACTTTTCATGGAAAAATGTAAAAAATTAAAATTTCTAAAAATAAAATAAATGCCTTCAATACACTTCAAACATCCACTCTTTTAACAGAAGATTGGTGTTTTTCGCAATATTTTTTGAAATTTGGGCTCTTTTAGCAACGTTAACACTAGCGCTGAAGCATCTTTTATGCTCATTTCTTGTCTTTCCGGATTTATTCTGGGTTTTATTTCGTTTATTTGATGAAAATGAACAACAATACACCCCATGGAAACATTTTTGTTTGATTTGTGTCTAGTGAGATTTTCACCTAGAACCCAAAGGTATTGGCACTTTTCATGGAAAAATGTGAAAAATTAAAATTTCTAAAAATAAAATAAATGCCTTCTATACACCTGAAACAATCACTCTAAAACAGAAGATTGTTGTTTTTCGCAATATTTTTTGAAATTTGGGATCTTTTAGCAACGTTAACACTTGCGCTGAAGCATCTTTTATGCTCATTTCTTGTTTTTCAGGATTTATTCTGGGTTTTATTTTGTTTATTTGATGAAAATGAACAACAATACACACAATGGAAACATTTTTGTTTGATTTGTGTCGAGTGAGATTTTCACCTAGAACCCAAAGGGGGGGGTATTGGCACTTTGCATGGAAAAATGTGAAAAATTAAAATTTCTAAAAATGAAAAAAATGCCTTCTATACACCTCAAACATTCACTCTAAAACAGAAGATTGCTGTTTTTCGCAATATTTTTTGAAATTTGGCCTCTTTTAGCAACGTTAACACTTGCGCTGAAGCATCTTTTATGCTCATTTCTTGTCTTTCAGGATTTATTCTGGGTTTTATTTTGTTTATTTGATGAAAATGAACAACAATACACACCATGGAAACATTTTTGTTTGATTTGTTTCGAGTGAGATTTTCACCTAGAACCCAAAGGGGGGGGGTAATGGCACTTTTCATGTAAAAATGTGAAAAATTAAAATTTCTAAAAATGAAAAAAATGCCTTCTATACACCTCAAACATTCTCTCTTTTAACAGAAGATTGTTGTTTTTCGCAATATTTTTTGAAATTTGGGCTCTTTTATCAACGTAAACCCTAGCTCTGAAGCATCTTTTATGCTCATTTCTTGTCTTTCCGGATTTATTCTGGGTTTTATTTTGTTTATTTGATGAAAATGAACAACAATACACACCATGGAAAAATTTTTGTTTGATTTGTGTCGAGTGATATTTTCACCTAGAACCCAAAGGGGGGGGGGGTATTGGCACTTTTCATGGAAAAATGTGAAAAATTAAAATTTCTAAAAATAAAATAAATGCCTTCTATACACCTCAAACAATCCCTCTAAAACAGAAGATTGTTGTTTTTCGCAATATTTTTTGAAATTTGGGCTCTTTTAGCAACGTAAACACCTGCGCTGAAGCATCTTTTATGCTCATTTCTTGTTTTTCAGGATTTATTCTGGGTTTTATTTTGTTTATTTGATGAAAATGAACAACAATAGACAAATGGAAACATTTTTGTTTGATTTGTGTCGAGTGAGATTTTCACCTAGAACCCAAAGGGCATGGCACTTTTCATGTAAAAATGTGAAAAATTAAAATTTCTAAAAATGAAAAAAATGCCTTCTATACACCTCAAACATTCACTCTTTTAACAGAAGATTGCTGTTTTTCGCAATATTTTTTGAAATTTGGGCTCTTTTAGCAACGTTAACCCTAGCGCTGAAGCATCTTTTATGCTCATTTCTTGTCTTTCCGGATTTATTCTGGGTTTTATTTTGTTTATTTGATGAAAATGAACAACAATACACACCATGGAAACATTTTTGTTTGATTTGTGTCGAGGGAGATTTTCACCTAGAACCCAAAGGGGGGGGTATTGGCACTTTTCATGGAAAAATGTGAAAAATGAAAATTTCTAAAAATGAAAAAAATGCCTTCTATACACCTCAAACATTCACTCTAAAACAGAAGATTGCTGTTTTTCGCAATATTTTTTGAAATTTGGGCTCATTTAGCAACGTAAACACTAGCGCTGAAGCATCTTTTATGCTCATTTCTTGTATTTCCGGATTTATTCTGGGTTTTATTTTGTTTATTTGATGAAAATGAACAACAATACACACCATGGAAACATTTTTATTTGATTTGTGTCGAGTGAGATTTTCACCTAGAACCCAAAGGGGGGGGGAACCCAAAGGGGGGGGTATTGGCACTTTGCATGGAAAAATGTGAAAAATTAAAATTTCTAAAAATGAAAAAAATGCCTTCTATACACCTCAAACATTCACTCTTTTAACAGAAGATTGCTGTTTTTCGCAATATTTTTTGAAATTTGGGCTCTTTTAGCAACGTTAACCCTAGCGCTGAAGCATCTTTTATGCTCATTTCTTGTCTTTCCGGATTTATTCTGGGTTTTATTTTGTTTATTTGATGAAAATGAACAACAATACACACCATGGAAACATTTTTGTTTGATTTGTGTCGAGGGAGATTTTCACCTAGAACCCAAAGGGGGGGGTATTGGCACTTTTCATGGAAAAATGTGAAAAATGAAAATTTCTAAAAATGAAAAAAATGCCTTCTATACACCTCAAACATTCACTCTAAAACAGAAGATTGCTGTTTTTCGCAATATTTTTTGAAATTTGGGCTCATTTAGCAACGTAAACACTAGCGCTGAAGCATCTTTTATGCTCATTTCTTGTATTTCCGGATTTATTCTGGGTTTTATTTTGTTTATTTGATGAAAATGAACAACAATACACACCATGGAAACATTTTTGTTTGATTTGTGTCGAGTGAGATTTTCACCTAGAACCCAAAGGGCATGGCACTTTTCATGTAAAAATGTGAAAAATTAAAATTTCTAAAAATGAAAAAAATGCCTTCTATACACCTCAAACATTCACTCTAAAAAGAAGATTGCTGCTTTTCGCAATATTTTTTGAAATTTGGGCTCTTTTAGCAACGTTAACACTTGCGCTGAAGCATCTTTTATGCTCATTTCTTGCCTTTCCGGATTTATTCTTGGTTTTATTTTGTTTATTTGATGAAAATGAACAACAAAACACACCATGGAAACATTTTTGTTTGATTTGTGTCGAGTGAGATTTTCCCCTAGAACCCAAAGGGGGGGGTATTGGCACTTATCATGGAAAAATGTGAAAAATTAAAATTTCTAAAAATAAAATAAATGCCTTCTATGCACCTCAAACATTCACTCTAAAACAGAAGATAGTGGTTTTTTTCGCAATATTTTTTGAAATTTGGGCTCTTTTAGTATAGTTAACACTTGCGCTGAAGCATCTTTTATGCTCATTTCTTGTCTTTCAGGATTTATTCTGGGTTTTATTTTGTTTATTTGATGAAAATGACCAACAATACACACCATGGAACAGTTTTGTTTGATTTGTGTCGAGTGAGATTTTCACCTAGAACCCAAAGGGTGGGTATTGGCACTTTTCATGGAAAAATGTGAAAAATTAAAATTTCTAAAAATGAAAAAAATGCCTTCTATACACCTCAAACATTCACTCTTTTAACAGAAGATTGCTGTTTTTCGCAATATTTTTTGAAATTTGGGCTCTTTTAGTAACGTTAACACTTGCGCTGAAGCATCTTTTATGCTCATTTCTTGTCTTTCAGGATTTATTCTGGGTTTTATTTTGTTTATTTGATGAAAATGACCAACAATACACACCATGGAAACAGTTTTGTTTGATTTGGGTCGAGTGAGATTTTCACCTAGAACCCAAAGGGTGGGTATTGGCACTTTTCATGGAAAAATGTGAAAAATTAAAATTTCTAAAAATGAAAAAAATGCCTTCTATACACCTCAAACATTCACTCTAAAACAGAAGATTCCTGTTTTTCGCAATATTTTTTGAAATTTGGGCTCATTTAGCAGCGTTAACACTTGCGCTGAAGCATCTTTTATGCTCATTTCTTGTCTTTCAGGATTTATTCTTGGTTTTATTTTTTTTATTTGTTGAAAATGAACAACAATACACACCATGGAAACATTTTTTTTTGATTTGTTGGAGGTGAGATTTTCACCTAGAACCCAAAGGGGGGGGTATTGGCACTTTCCATGGAAAAATGTGAAAAATTAAAATTTCTAATAATGAAAAAAATGACTTCTATACACCTCAAACATTCACTCTTAAACAGAAGATTGCTGTTTTTCGCAATATTTTTTGAAATTTGGGCTCTTTTAGTAACGTTAACACTTGCGCTAAAGCATCTTTTATGCTCATTTCTTGTCTTTCAGGATTTATTCTAGCTTTTATTTTGTTAATTTGATGAAAATGAACAACGATACACACCATGGAAAAATTTGTGTTTGATTGGTGTCGAGTGAGATTTTCACCTAGAACCCAAAGGGGGGTATTGGCACTTTTCATGGAAAAGTGTGAAAAATTAAAATTTCTAAAAATGAAATAAATGCCTTTTATACACCTCAAACATTCACTCTAAAACAGAAGATTGCTGTTTTTCCCAATATTTTTTGAAATTTGGGCTCTTTTAGTAACGTTTACACCTGCGCTGAAGCATCTTTTATGCTCATTTCTTGTCTTTCCGGATTTATTCTGGGTTTTATTTTGTTTATTTGATGAAAATGAACAACAATACACACCATGGAAACATTTTTGTTTGATTTGTGTCGAGTGAGATTTTCACCTAGAACCCAAAGGGGGGGGTATTGGCGCTTTTCATGGAAAAATGTGAAAAATTAAAATTTCTAAAAATAAAATAAATGCCTTCTATACACCTCAAACAATCACTCTAAAACAGAAGATTGTTGTTTTTCGCAATATTTTTTGAAATTTGGGCTCTTTTAGCAACGTTAACACTTGCGCTGAAGCATCTTTTATGCTCATTTCTTGTTTTTCAGGATTTATTCTGGGTTTTATTTTGTTTATTTGATGAAAATGAACAACAATACACACCATGGAAACATTTTTGTTTGATTTGTGTCGAGTGAGATTTTCACCTAGAACCCAAAGGGGGGTATTGGCACTTTTCATGGAAAAATGTGAAAAATTAAAATTTCTAAAAATGAAAAAAATACCTTCTATACACCTCAAACATTCTCTCTAAAACAGAAGATTGCGGTTTTTCGCAATATTTTTTTAAATTTGGGCTCTTTTAGCAACGTTAAGACTTGCGCTGAAGCATCTTTTATGCTCATTTCTTGTCTTTCAGGATTTATTCTGGGTTTTATTTTGTTTATTTGATGAAAATGACCAACAATACACACCATGGAAATAGTTTTGTTTGATTTGTGTCGAGTGAAATTTTCACCTAGAACCCAAAGGGGGGGGTATTTGCACTTTTCATGGAAAAATGTGAAAAATTAAAATTTCTAAAAATAAAATAAATGCCTTCAATACGCTTCAAACATTCACTTTAAAACAGAAGATTGCTGTTTTTCGCAATATTTTTTGAAATTTGGGCTCTTTTAGCAACGTTAACACTTGCGCTGAAGAATCTTTTATGCTCATTTCTTGTCTTTCAGGATTTATTCTGGGTTTTATTTTGTTTATTTGATGAAAATGAACAACAATACAGACCATGGAAACAGTTTTGTTTGATTTGTGTCGAGTGAGATTTTCACCTAGAACCCAAAGGGGGGGGTATTGGCACTTTTCATGGAAAAATGTAAAAAATTAAAATTTCTAAAAATAAAATAAATGCCTTCAATACACTTCAAACATCCACTCCTTTAACAGAAGATTGGTGTTTTTCGCAATATTTTTTGAAATTTGGGCTCTTTTAGTAACGTTAACACTTGCGCTAAAGCATCTTTTATGCTCATTTCTTGTCTTTCAGGATTTATTCTAGCTTTTATTTTGTTAATTTGATGAAAATGAACAACGATACACACCATGGAAAAATTTTTGTTTGATATGTGTCGAGTGAGATTTTCACCTAGAACCAAAAGGGGGGGTATTGGCACTTTTCATGGAAAAATGTAAAAAATTAAAATTTCTAAAAATGAAAAAAATGCCTTCTATACACCTCAAACATTCACTCTAAAACAGAAGATTGTTGTTTTTCGCAATATTTTTTTAAATTTGGGCTCTTTTAGTAACGTTAACACTTGCGCTGAAGCATCTTTTATGCTCATTTCTTGTCTTTCAGGATTTATTCTTGGTTTTATTTCGTTTATTTGATGAAAATGAACAACAATACACACCATGGAAACATTTTTTTTTGATTTGTTTCGAGTGTGATTTTCACCTAGAACCCAAAGGGGGGGTATTGGCACTTTTCATGGAAAAATGTGAAAAATTAAAATTTCTAAAAATGAAAAAAATGCCTTCAATTCACTTCAAACATCCACTCTTTTAACAGAAGATTGGTGTTTTTCGCAATATTTTTTGAAATTTGGGCTCTTTTATCAACGTTAACACTAGCGCTGAAGCATCTTTTATGCTCATTTCTTGTCTTTCCGGATTTATTCTGGGTTTTATTTTGTTTATTTGATGAAAATGAACAACAATACACACCATGGAAACATTTTTGTTTGATTTGTGTCGAGTGAGATTTTCACCTAGAACCCAAAGGGGGGTATTGGCACTTTTCATGGAAAAGTGTGAAAAATTAAAATTTCTAAAAATGAAATAAATGCCTTTTATACACCTCAAACATTCACTCTAAAACAGAAGATTGCTGTTTTTCCCAATATTTTTTGAAATTTGGGCTCTTTTAGTAACGTTTACACCAGCGCTGAAGCATCTTTTATGCTCATTTCTTGTCTTTCCGGATTTATTCTGGGTTTTATTTTGTTTATTTGATGAAAATGAACAACAATACACACCATGGAAACATTTTTGTTTGATTTGTGTCGAGTGAGATTTTCACCTAGAACCCAAAGGTGGGGGTATTGGCGCTTTTCATGGAAAAATGTGCATCTTTTATGCTCATTTCTTGTCTTTCCGGATTTATTCTGGGTTTTATTTCGTTTATTTGATGAAAATGAACAACAATACACACCATGGAAACATTTTTGTTTGATTTGTGTCTAGTGAGATTTTCACCTAGAACCCAAAGGTATTGGCACTTTTCATGGAAAAATGTGAAAAATTAAAATTTCTAAAAATAAAATAAATGCCTTCTATACACCTCAAACAATCACTCTAAAACAGAAGATTGTTGTTTTTCGCAATATTTTTTGAAATTTGGGATCTTTTAGCAACGTTAACACTTGCGCTGAAGCATCTTTTATGCTCATTTCTTGTTTTTCAGGATTTATTCTGGGTTTTATTTTGTTTATTTGATGAAAATGAACAACAATACACACAATGGAAACATTTTTGTTTGATTTGTGTCGAGTGAGATTTTCACCTAGATCCCCAAAGGGGGGGGTATTGGCACTTTTCATGGAAAAATGTGAAAAATTAAAATTTCTAAAAATGAAAAAAATGCCTTCTATACACCTCAAACATTCACTCTTTTAACAGAAGATTGCTGTTTTTCGCAATATTTTTTGAAATTTGGACTCTTTTAGCAACGTTAACACTAGCGCTGAAGCATCTTTTATGCTCATTTCTTGTCTTTCCGGATTTATTCTGGGTTTTATTTTGTTTATTTGATGAAAATGAACAAATATACACACCATGGAAACATTTTTGTTTGATTTGTGTCGAGTGAGATTTTCAACTAGAACCCAAAGGGGGGGGGTATTGGCACTTTTCATGGAAAAATGTGAAAAATTAAAATTTCTAAAAATAAAATAAATGCCTTCTATACACCTCAAACATTCTCTCTAAAACAGAAGATTGCTGTTTTTCGCAATATTTTTTGAAATTTGGGCTCTTTTAGCAACGTTAAGACTTGCGCTGAAGCATCTTTTATGCTCATTTCTTGTCTTTCAGGATTTATTCTGGGTTTTATTTTGTTTTTTTGATGAAAATGACCAACAATACACCCCATGGAAACAGTTTTGTTTGATTTGTGTCGAGTGAGATTTTCACCTAGAACCCAAAGGGGGGGGGGTATTTGCACTTTTCATGGAAAAATGTGAAAAATTAAAATTTCTAAAAATAAAATAAATGCCTTCAATACACTTCAAACATTCACTTAAAAACAGAAGATTGCTGTTTTTCGCAATATTTTTTGAAATTTGGGCTCTTTTAGCAACGTTAACACTTGCGCTGAAGCATCTTTTATGCTCATTTCTTGTCTTTCAGGATTTATTCTGGGCTTTATTTTGTTTATTTGATGAAAATGAACAACAATACACACCATGGAAACATTTTTGTTTGATTTGTGTCGAGTGAGATTTTCACCTAGAACCCAAAGGGGTGGGTATTGGCACTTTTCATGGAAAAATGTGAAAAATTAAAATTTCTAAAAATAAAATAAATGCCTTCAATACACTTCAAACATTCACTTTAAAACAGAAGATTGCTGTTTTTCGCAATATTTTTTGAAATTTGGGCTCTTTTAGCAACGTTAACACTTGCGCTGAAGCATCTTTTATGCTCATTTCTTGTCTTTCAGGATTTATTCTGGGTTTTATTTTGTTTATTTGATGAAAATGAACAACAATACACACCATGAAAACAGTTTTGTTTGATTTGTGTCGAGTGAGATTTTCACCTAGAACTCAAAGGGGGGGCACCCAAAGGGTATTGGCACTTTTCATGGAAAAATGTGAAAAATTAAAATTTCTAAAAATAAAATAAATGCCTTCTATACACCTCAAACAATCCCTCTAAAACAGAAGATTGTTGTTTTTCGCAATATTTTTTGAAATTTGGGCTCTTTTAGCAACGTTAACACTTGCGCTGAAGCATCTTTTATGCTCATTTCTTGTCTTTCAGGATTTATTCTGGGTTTTATTTTGTTTATTTGATGAAAATGAACAACAATACACACCATGGAAACAGTTTTGTTTGATTTGTGTCGAGTGAGATTTTCACCTAGAACCCAAAGGGGGGGGTACTGGCACTTTTCATGGAAAAATGTAAAAAATTAAAATTTCTAAAAATAAAATAAATGCCTTCAATACAGTTCAAACATCCACTCTTTTAACAGAAGATTGGTGTTTTTCGCAATATTTTTTGAAATTTGGGCTCTTTTAGCAACGTTAACACTAGCGCTGAAGCATCTTTTATGCTCATTTCTTGTCTTTCCGGATTTATTCTGGGTTTTATTTCGTTTATTTGATGAAAATGAACAACAATACACACCATGGAAACATTTTTGTTTGATTTGTGACTAGTGAGATTTTCACCTAGAACCCAAAGGTATTGGCACTTTTCATGGAAAAATGTGAAAAATTAAAATTTCTAAAAATAAAATAAATGCCTTCTATACACCTCAAACAATCACTCTAAAACAGAAGATTGTTGTTTTTCGCAATATTTTTTGAAATTTGGGATCTTTTAGCAACGTTAACACTTGCGCTGAAGCATCTTTTATGCTCATTTCTTGTTTTTCAGGATTTATTCTGGGTTTTATTTTGTTTATTTGATGAAAATGAACAACAATACACACAATGGAAACATTTTTGTCTGATTTGTGTCGAGTGAGATTTTCACCTAGATCCCCAAAGGGGGGGGTATTGGCACTTTTCATGGAAAAATGTGAAAAATTAAAATTTCTAAAAATGAAAAAAATGCCTTCTATACACCTCAAACATTCACTCTTTTAACAGAAGATTGCTGTTTTTCGCAATATTTTTTGAAATTTGGACTCTTTTAGCAACGTTAACACTAGCGCTGAAGCATCTTTTATGCTCATTTCTTGTCTTTCCGGATTTATTCTGGGTTTTATTTTGTTTATTTGATGAAAATGAACAAATATACACACCATGGAAACATTTTTGTTTGATTTGTGTCGAGTGAGATTTTCAACTAGAACCCAAAGGGGGGGGGTATTGGCACTTTTCATGGAAAAATGTGAAAAATTAAAATTTCTAAAAATAAAATAAATGCCTTCTATACACCTCAAACATTCTCTCTAAAACAGAAGATTGCTGTTTTTCGCAATATTTTTTGAAATTTGGGCTCTTTTAGCAACGTTAAGACTTGCGCTGAAGCATCTTTTATGCTCATTTCTTGTCTTTCAGGATTTATTCTGGGTTTTATTTTGTTTATTTGATGAAAATGACCAACAATACACCCCATGGAAACAGTTTTGTTTGATTTGTGTCGAGTGAGATTTTCACCTAGAACCCAAAGGGGGGGGGGTATTTGCACTTTTCATGGAAAAATGTGAAAAATTAAAATTTCTAAAAATAAAATAAATGCCTTCAATACACTTCAAACATTCACTTAAAAACAGAAGATTGCTGTTTTTCGCAATATTTTTTGAAATTTGGGCTCTTTTAGCAACGTTAACACTTGCGCTGAAGCATCTTTTATGCTCATTTCTTGTCTTTCAGGATTTATTCTGGGTTTTATTTTGTTTATTTGATGAAAATGAACAACAATACACAGCATGGAAACAGTTTTGTTTGATTTGTGTCGAGTGAGATTTTCACCTAGAACCCAAAGGGGGGGTATTGGCACTTTTCATGGAAAAATGTAAAAAATTAATATTTCTAAAAATAAAATAAATGCCTTCAATACACTTCAAACATCCACTCTTTTAACAGAAGATTGGTGTTTTTCGCAATATTTTTTGAAATTTGGGCTCTTTTAGCAACGTTAACACTTGCGCTGAAGCATCTTTTATGCTCATTTCTTGTCTTTCAGGATTTATTCTGGGCTTTATTTTGTTTATTTGATGAAAATGAACAACAATACACACCATGGAAACATTTTTGTTTGATTTGTGTCGAGTGAGATTTTCACCTAGAACCCAAAGGGGGGGTATTGGCACTTTTCATGTAAAAATGTGAAAAATTAAAATTTCTAAAAATGAAAAAAATGCCTTTTATACACCTCAATCATTCACTCTTTTAACAGAAGATTGCTGTTTTTCGCAATATTTTTTGAAATTTGGGCTCTTTTAGCAACGTTAACCCTAGCGCTGAAGCATCTTTTATGCTCATTTCGTCTTTCCGGATTTATTCTGGGTTTTATTTTGTTTATTTGATGAAAATGAACAACAATACACACCATGGAAACATTTTTGTTTTATTTGTGTCGAGTGAGATTTTCACCTAGAACCCAAAGGGGTGGGTATTGGCACTTTTCATGGAAAAATGTGAAAAATTAAAATTTCTAAAAATAAAATAAATGCCTTCTATACACCTCAAACATTCTCTCTAAAACAGAAGATTGCTGTTTTTCGCAATATTTTTTGAAATTTGGGCTCTTTTAGCAACGTTAAGACTTGCGCTGAAGCATCTTTTATGCTCATTTCTTGTCTTTCCGGATTTATTCTGGGTTTTATTTCGTTTATTTGATGAAAATGAACAACAATACACACCATGGAAACATTTTTGTTTGATTTGTGACTAGTGAGATTTTCACCTAGAACCCAAAGGTATTGGCACTTTTCATGGAAAAATGTGAAAAATTAAAATTTCTAAAAATAAAATAAAGCCTTCTATACACCTCAAACAATCCCTCTAAAACAGAAGATTGTTGTTTTTCGCAATATTTTTTGAAATTTGGGCTCTTTTAGCAACGTTAACACCTGCGCTGAAGCATCTTTTATGCTCATTTCTTGTTTTTCAGGATTTATTCTGGGTTTTATTTTTTTTATTTGATGAAAATGAACAACAATACACACCATGGAAACATTTTTTTTTGATTTGTTGCGAGTGAGATTTTCACCTAGAACCCAAAGGTAAAAGGGGGTATTTGCACTTTTCATGGAAAAATGTGAAAAATTAAAATTTCTAAAAATAAAATAAATGCCTTCAATACACTTCAAACATTCACTTTAAAACAGAAGATTGCTGTTTTTCGCAATATTTTTTGAAATTTGGGCTCTTTTAGCAACGTTAACACTTGCGCTGAAGCATCTTTTATGCTCATTTCTTGTCTTTCAGGATTTATTCTGGGTTTTATTTTGTTTATTTGATGAAAATGAACAACAATACACACCATGGAAACAGTTTTGTTTGATTTGTGTCGAGTGAGATTTTCACCTAGAACTCAAAGGGGGGGCACCCAAAGGGTATTGGCACTTTTCATGGAAAAATGTGAAAAATTAAAATTTCTAAAAATAAAATAAATGCCTTCTATACACCTCAAACAATCCCTCTAAAACAGAAGATTGTTGTTTTTCGCAATATTTTTTGAAATTTGGGCTCTTTTAGCAACGTTAACACTTGCGCTGAAGCATCTTTTATGCTCATTTCTTGTCTTTCAGGATTTATTCTGGGTTTTATTTTGTTTATTTGATGAAAATGAACAACAATACACACCATGGAAACAGTTTTGTTTGATTTGTGTCGAGTGAGATTTTCACCTAGAACCCAAAGGGGGGGGTACTGGCACTTTTCATGGAAAAATGTAAAAAATTAAAATTTCTAAAAATAAAATAAATGCCTTCAATACACTTCAAACATCCACTCTTTTAACAGAAGATTGGTGTTTTTCGCAATATTTTTTGAAATTTGGGCTCTTTTAGCAACGTTAACACTAGCGCTGAAGCATCTTTTATGCTCATTTCTTGTCTTTCCGGATTTATTCTGGGTTTTATTTCGTTTATTTGATGAAAATGAACAACAATACACACCATGGAAACATTTTTGTTTGATTTGTGACTAGTGAGATTTTCACCTAGAACCCAAAGGTATTGGCACTTTTCATGGAAAAATGTGAAAAATTAAAATTTCTAAAAATAAAATAAATGCCTTCTATACACCTCAAACAATCACTCTAAAACAGAAGATTGTTGTTTTTCGCAATATTTTTTGAAATTTGGGATCTTTTAGCAACGTTAACACTTGCGCTGAAGCATCTTTTATGCTCATTTCTTGTTTTTCAGGATTTATTCTGGGTTTTATTTTGTTTATTTGATGAAAATGAACAACAATACACACAATGGAAACATTTTTGTCTGATTTGTGTCGAGTGAGATTTTCACCTAGATCCCCAAAGGGGGGGGTATTGGCACTTTTCATGGAAAAATGTGAAAAATTAAAATTTCTAAAAATGAAAAAAATGCCTTCTATACACCTCAAACATTCACTCTTTTAACAGAAGATTGCTGTTTTTCGCAATATTTTTTGAAATTTGGACTCTTTTAGCAACGTTAACACTAGCGCTGAAGCATCTTTTATGCTCATTTCTTGTCTTTCCGGATTTATTCTGGGTTTTATTTTGTTTATTTGATGAAAATGAACAAATATACACACCATGGAAACATTTTTGTTTGATTTGTGTCGAGTGAGATTTTCAACTAGAACCCAAAGGGGGGGGGTATTGGCACTTTTCATGGAAAAATGTGAAAAATTAAAATTTCTAAAAATAAAATAAATGCCTTCTATACACCTCAAACATTCTCTCTAAAACAGAAGATTGCTGTTTTTCGCAATATTTTTTGAAATTTGGGCTCTTTTAGCAACGTTAAGACTTGCGCTGAAGCATCTTTTATGCTCATTTCTTGTCTTTCAGGATTTATTCTGGGTTTTATTTTGTTTATTTGATGAAAATGACCAACAATACACCCCATGGAAACAGTTTTGTTTGATTTGTGTCGAGTGAGATTTTCACCTAGAACCCAAAGGGGGGGGGGTATTTGCACTTTTCATGGAAAAATGTGAAAAATTAAAATTTCTAAAAATAAAATAAATGCCTTCAATACACTTCAAACATTCACTTAAAAACAGAAGATTGCTGTTTTTCGCAATATTTTTTGAAATTTGGGCTCTTTTAGCAACGTTAACACTTGCGCTGAAGCATCTTTTATGCTCATTTCTTGTCTTTCAGGATTTATTCTGGGTTTTATTTTGTTTATTTGATGAAAATGAACAACAATACACAGCATGGAAACAGTTTTGTTTGATTTGTGTCGAGTGAGATTTTCACCTAGAACCCAAAGGGGGGGTATTGGCACTTTTCATGGAAAAATGTAAAAAATTAATATTTCTAAAAATAAAATAAATGCCTTCAATACACTTCAAACATCCACTCTTTTAACAGAAGATTGGTGTTTTTCGCAATATTTTTTGAAATTTGGGCTCTTTTAGCAACGTTAACACTTGCGCTGAAGCATCTTTTATGCTCATTTCTTGTCTTTCAGGATTTATTCTGGGCTTTATTTTGTTTATTTGATGAAAATGAACAACAATACACACCATGGAAACATTTTTGTTTGATTTGTGTCGAGTGAGATTTTCACCTAGAACCCAAAGGGGGGGTATTGGCACTTTTCATGTAAAAATGTGAAAAATTAAAATTTCTAAAAATGAAAAAAAATGCCTTTTATACACCTCAATCATTCACTCTTTTAACAGAAGATTGCTGTTTTTCGCAATATTTTTTGAAATTTGGGCTCTTTTAGCAACGTTAACCCTAGCGCTGAAGCATCTTTTATGCTCATTTCGTCTTTCCGGATTTATTCTGGGTTTTATTTTGTTTATTTGATGAAAATGAACAACAATACACACCATGGAAACATTTTTGTTTTATTTGTGTCGAGTGAGATTTTCACCTAGAACCCAAAGGGGTGGGTATTGGCACTTTTCATGGAAAAATGTGAAAAATTAAAATTTCTAAAAATAAAATAAATGCCTTCTATACACCTCAAACATTCTCTCTAAAACAGAAGATTGCTGTTTTTCGCAATATTTTTTGAAATTTGGGCTCTTTTAGCAACGTTAAGACTTGCGCTGAAGCATCTTTTATGCTCATTTCTTGTCTTTCAGGATTTATTCTGGGTTTTATTTTGTTTATTTGATGAAAATGACCAACAATACACCCCATGGAAACAGTTTTGTTTGATTTGTGTCGAGTGAGATTTTCACCTAGAACCCAAAGGGGGGGGTACTGGCACTTTTCATGGAAAAATGTAAAAAATTAAAATTTCTAAAAATAAAATAAATGCCTTCAATACACTTCAAACATCCACTCTTTTAACAGAAGATTGGTGTTTTTCGCAATATTTTTTGAAATTTGGGCTCTTTTAGCAACGTTAACACTAGCGCTGAAGCATCTTTTATGCTCATTTCTTGTCTTTCCGGATTTATTCTGGGTTTTATTTCGTTTATTTGATGAAAATGAACAACAATACACACCATGGAAACATTTTTGTTTGATTTGTGACTAGTGAGATTTTCACCTAGAACCCAAAGGTATTGGCACTTTTCATGGAAAAATGTGAAAAATTAAAATTTCTAAAAATAAAATAAATGCCTTCTATACACCTCAAACAATCACTCTAAAACAGAAGATTGTTGTTTTTCGCAATATTTTTTGAAATTTGGGATCTTTTAGCAACGTTAACACTTGCGCTGAAGCATCTTTTATGCTCATTTCTTGTTTTTCAGGATTTATTCTGGGTTTTATTTTGTTTATTTGATGAAAATGAACAACAATACACATAATGGAAACATTTTTGTCTGATTTGTGTCGAGTGAGATTTTCACCTAGATCCCCAAAGGGGGGGGTATTGGCACTTTTCATGGAAAAATGTGAAAAATTAAAATTTCTAAAAATGAAAAAAATGCCTTCTATACACCTCAAACATTCACTCTTTTAACAGAAGATTGCTGTTTTTCGCAATATTTTTTGAAATTTGGACTCTTTTAGCAACGTTAACACTAGCGCTGAAGCATCTTTTATGCTCATTTCTTGTCTTTCCGGATTTATTCTGGGTTTTATTTTGTTTATTTGATGAAAATGAACAAATATACACACCATGGAAACATTTTTGTTTGATTTGTGTCGAGTGAGATTTTCAACTAGAACCCAAAGGGGGGGGGTATTGGCACTTTTCATGGAAAAATGTGAAAAATTAAAATTTCTAAAAATAAAATAAATGCCTTCTATACACCTCAAACATTCTCTCTAAAACAGAAGATTGCTGTTTTTCGCAATATTTTTTGAAATTTGGGCTCTTTTAGCAACGTTAAGACTTGCGCTGAAGCATCTTTTATGCTCATTTCTTGTCTTTCAGGATTTATTCTGGGTTTTATTTTGTTTATTTGATGAAAATGACCAACAATACACCCCATGGAAACAGTTTTGTTTGATTTGTGTCGAGTGAGATTTTCACCTAGAACCCAAAGGGGGGGGGGTATTTGCACTTTTCATGGAAAAATGTGAAAAATTAAAATTTCTAAAAATAAAATAAATGCCTTCAATACACTTCAAACATTCACTTAAAAACAGAAGATTGCTGTTTTTCGCAATATTTTTTGAAATTTGGGCTCTTTTAGCAACGTTAACACTTGCGCTGAAGCATCTTTTATGCTCATTTCTTGTCTTTCAGGATTTATTCTGGGTTTTATTTTGTTTATTTGATGAAAATGAACAACAATACACAGCATGGAAACAGTTTTGTTTGATTTGTGTCGAGTGAGATTTTCACCTAGAACCCAAAGGGGGGGTATTGGCACTTTTCATGGAAAAATGTAAAAAATTAATATTTCTAAAAATAAAATAAATGCCTTCAATACACTTCAAACATCCACTCTTTTAACAGAAGATTGGTGTTTTTCGCAATATTTTTTGAAATTTGGGCTCTTTTAGCAACGTTAACACTTGCGCTGAAGCATCTTTTATGCTCATTTCTTGTCTTTCAGGATTTATTCTGGGCTTTATTTTGTTTATTTGATGAAAATGAACAACAATACACACCATGGAAACATTTTTGTTTGATTTGTGTCGAGTGAGATTTTCACCTAGAACCCAAAGGGGGGGTATTGGCACTTTTCATGTAAAAATGTGAAAAATTAAAATTTCTAAAAATGAAAAAAATGCCTTTTATACACCTCAATCATTCACTCTTTTAACAGAAGATTGCTGTTTTTCGCAATATTTTTTGAAATTTGGGCTCTTTTAGCAACGTTAACCCTAGCGCTGAAGCATCTTTTATGCTCATTTCGTCTTTCCGGATTTATTCTGGGTTTTATTTTGTTTATTTGATGAAAATGAACAACAATACACACCATGGAAACATTTTTGTTTTATTTGTGTCGAGTGAGATTTTCACCTAGAACCCAAAGGGGTGGGTATTGGCACTTTTCATGGAAAAATGTGAAAAATTAAAATTTCTAAAAATAAAATAAATGCCTTCTATACACCTCAAACATTCTCTCTAAAACAGAAGATTGCTGTTTTTCGCAATATTTTTTGAAATTTGGGCTCTTTTAGCAACGTTAAGACTTGCGCTGAAGCATCTTTTATGCTCATTTCTTGTCTTTCAGGATTTATTCTGGGTTTTATTTTGTTTATTTGATGAAAATGACCAACAATACACCCCATGGAAACAGTTTTGTTTGATTTGTGTCGAGTGAGATTTTCACCTAGAACCCAAAGGGGGGGGTACTGGCACTTTTCATGGAAAAATGTAAAAAATTAAAATTTCTAAAAATAAAATAAATGCCTTCAATACACTTCAAACATCCACTCTTTTAACAGAAGATTGGTGTTTTTCGCAATATTTTTTGAAATTTGGGCTCTTTTAGCAACGTTAACACTAGCGCTGAAGCATCTTTTATGCTCATTTCTTGTCTTTCCGGATTTATTCTGGGTTTTATTTCGTTTATTTGATGAAAATGAACAACAATACACACCATGGAAACATTTTTGTTTGATTTGTGACTAGTGAGATTTTCACCTAGAACCCAAAGGTATTGGCACTTTTCATGGAAAAATGTGAAAAATTAAAATTTCTAAAAATAAAATAAATGCCTTCTATACACCTCAAACAATCACTCTAAAACAGAAGATTGTTGTTTTTCGCAATATTTTTTGAAATTTGGGATCTTTTAGCAACGTTAACACTTGCGCTGAAGCATCTTTTATGCTCATTTCTTGTTTTTCAGGATTTATTCTGGGTTTTATTTTGTTTATTTGATGAAAATGAACAACAATACACATAATGGAAACATTTTTGTCTGATTTGTGTCGAGTGAGATTTTCACCTAGATCCCCAAAGGGGGGGGTATTGGCACTTTTCATGGAAAAATGTGAAAAATTAAAATTTCTAAAAATGAAAAAAATGCCTTCTATACACCTCAAACATTCACTCTTTTAACAGAAGATTGCTGTTTTTCGCAATATTTTTTGAAATTTGGACTCTTTTAGCAACGTTAACACTAGCGCTGAAGCATCTTTTATGCTCATTTCTTGTCTTTCCGGATTTATTCTGGGTTTTATTTTGTTTATTTGATGAAAATGAACAAATATACACACCATGGAAACATTTTTGTTTGATTTGTGTCGAGTGAGATTTTCAACTAGAACCCAAAGGGGGGGGGTATTGGCACTTTTCATGGAAAAATGTGAAAAATTAAAATTTCTAAAAATAAAATAAATGCCTTCTATACACCTCAAACATTCTCTCTAAAACAGAAGATTGCTGTTTTTCGCAATATTTTTTGAAATTTGGGCTCTTTTAGCAACGTTAAGACTTGCGCTGAAGCATCTTTTATGCTCATTTCTTGTCTTTCAGGATTTATTCTGGGTTTTATTTTGTTTATTTGATGAAAATGACCAACAATACACCCCATGGAAACAGTTTTGTTTGATTTGTGTCGAGTGAGATTTTCACCTAGAACCCAAAGGGGGGGTATTGGCACTTTTCATGGAAAAATGTAAAAAATTAATATTTCTAAAAATAAAATAAATGCCTTCAATACACTTCAAACATCCACTCTTTTAACAGAAGATTGGTGTTTTTCGCAATATTTTTTGAAATTTGGGCTCTTTTAGCAACGTTAACACTTGCGCTGAAGCATCTTTTATGCTCATTTCTTGTCTTTCAGGATTTATTCTGGGCTTTATTTTGTTTATTTGATGAAAATGAACAACAATACACACCATGGAAACATTTTTGTTTGATTTGTGTCGAGTGAGATTTTCACCTAGAACCCAAAGGGGGGGTATTGGCACTTTTCATGTAAAAATGTGAAAAATTAAAATTTCTAAAAATGAAAAAAATGCCTTTTATACACCTCAATCATTCACTCTTTTAACAGAAGATTGCTGTTTTTCGCAATATTTTTTGAAATTTGGGCTCTTTTAGCAACGTTAACCCTAGCGCTGAAGCATCTTTTATGCTCATTTCGTCTTTCCGGATTTACTCTGGGTTTTATTTTGTTTATTTGATGAAAATGAACAACAATACACACCATGGAAACATTTTTGTTTTATTTGTGTCGAGTGAGATTTTCACCTAGAACCCAAAGGGGTGGGTATTGGCACTTTTCATGGAAAAATGTGAAAAATTAAAATTTCTAAAAATAAAATAAATGCCTTCTATACACCTCAAACATTCTCTCTAAAACAGAAGATTGCTGTTTTTCGCAATATTTTTTGAAATTTGGGCTCTTTTAGCAACGTTAAGACTTGCGCTGAAGCATCTTTTATGCTCATTTCTTGTCTTTCAGGATTTATTCTGGGTTTTATTTTGTTTATTTGATGAAAATGACCAACAATACACCCCATGGAAACAGTTTTGTTTGATTTGTGTCGAGTGAGATTTTCACCTAGAACCCAAAGGGGGGGGTACTGGCACTTTTCATGGAAAAATGTAAAAAATTAAAATTTCTAAAAATAAAATAAATGCCTTCAATACACTTCAAACATCCACTCTTTTAACAGAAGATTGGTGTTTTTCGCAATATTTTTTGAAATTTGGGCTCTTTTAGCAACGTTAACACTAGCGCTGAAGCATCTTTTATGCTCATTTCTTGTCTTTCCGGATTTATTCTGGGTTTTATTTCGTTTATTTGATGAAAATGAACAACAATACACACCATGGAAACATTTTTGTTTGATTTGTGACTAGTGAGATTTTCACCTAGAACCCAAAGGTATTGGCACTTTTCATGGAAAAATGTGAAAAATTAAAATTTCTAAAAATAAAATAAATGCCTTCTATACACCTCAAACAATCACTCTAAAACAGAAGATTGTTGTTTTTCGCAATATTTTTTGAAATTTAGGATCTTTTAGCAACGTTAACACTTGCGCTGAAGCATCTTTTATGCTCATTTCTTGTTTTTCAGGATTTATTCTGGGTTTTATTTTGTTTATTTGATGAAAATGAACAACAATACACACAATGGAAACATTTTTGTCTGATTTGTGTCGAGTGAGATTTTCACCTAGATCCCCAAAGGGGGGGGTATTGGCACTTTTCATGGAAAAATGTGAAAAATTAAAATTTCTAAAAATGAAAAAAATGCCTTCTATACACCTCAAACATTCACTCTTTTAACAGAAGATTGCTGTTTTTCGCAATATTTTTTGAAATTTGGACTCTTTTAGCAACGTTAACACTAGCGCTGAAGCATCTTTTATGCTCATTTCTTGTCTTTCCGGATTTATTCTGGGTTTTATTTTGTTTATTTGATGAAAATGAACAAATATACACACCATGGAAACATTTTTGTTTGATTTGTGTCGAGTGAGATTTTCAACTAGAACCCAAAGGGGGGGGGGTATTGGCACTTTTCATGGAAAAATGTGAAAAATTAAAATTTCTAAAAATAAAATAAATGCCTTCTATACACCTCAAACATTCTCTCTAAAACAGAAGATTGCTGTTTTTTGCAATATTTTTTGAAATTTGGGCTCTTTTAGCAACGTTAAGACTTGCGCTGAAGCATCTTTTATGCTCATTTCTTGTCTTTCAGGATTTATTCTGGGTTTTATTTTGTTTATTTGATGAAAATGAACAACAATACACAGCATGGAAACAGTTTTGTTTGATTTGTGTCGAGTGAGATTTTCACCTAGAACCCAAAGGGGGGGTATTGGCACTTTTCATGGAAAAATGTAAAAAATTAATATTTCTAAAAATAAAATAAATGCCTTCAATACACTTCAAACATCCACTCTTTTAACAGAAGATTGGTGTTTTTCGCAATATTTTTTGAAATTTGGGCTCTTTTAGCAACGTTAACACTTGCGCTGAAGCATCTTTTATGCTCATTTCTTGTCTTTCAGGATTTATTCTGGGCTTTATTTTGTTTATTTGATGAAAATGAACAACAATACACACCATGGAAACATTTTTGTTTGATTTGTGTCGAGTGAGATTTTCACCTAGAACCCAAAGGGGGGGTATTGGCACTTTTCATGTAAAAATGTGAAAAATTAAAATTTCTAAAAATGAAAAAAATGCCTTTTATACACCTCAATCATTCACTCTTTTAACAGAAGATTGCTGTTTTTCGCAATATTTTTTGAAATTTGGGCTCTTTTAGCAACGTTAACCCTAGCGCTGAAGCATCTTTTATGCTCATTTCGTCTTTCCGGATTTACTCTGGGTTTTATTTTGTTTATTTGATGAAAATGAACAACAATACACACCATGGAAACATTTTTGTTTTATTTGTGTCGAGTGAGATTTTCACCTAGAACCCAAAGGGGTGGGTATTGGCACTTTTCATGGAAAAATGTGAAAAATTAAAATTTCTAAAAATAAAATAAATGCCTTCTATACACCTCAAACAATCCCTCTAAAACAGAAGATTGTTGTTTTTCGCAATATTTTTTGAAATTTGGGCTCTTTTAGCAACGTTAACACCTGCGCTGAAGCATCTTTTATGCTCATTTCTTGTTTTTCAGGATTTATTCTGGGTTTTATTTTGTTTATTTGATGAAAATGAACAACAATACACACCATGGAAACATTTTTTTTTGATTTGTTGCGAGTGAGATTTTCACCTAGAACCCAAAGGTAAAAGGGGGTATTTGCACTTTTCATGGAAAAATGTGAAAAATTAAAATTTCTAAAAATAAAATAAATGCCTTCAATACACTTCAAACATTCACTTTAAAACAGCAGATTGCTGTTTTTCGCAATATTTTTTGAAATTTGGGCTCTTTTAGCAACGTTAACACTTGCGCTGAAGCATCTTTTATGCTCATTTCTTGTCTTTCAGGATTTATTCTGGGTTTTATTTTGTTTATTTGATGAAAATGAACAACAATACACACCATGGAAACAGTTTTGTTTGATTTGTGTTGAGTGAGATTTTCACCTAGAACCCAAAGGGGGGGGGTATTGGCACTTTTCATGGAAAAATGTAAAAAATTAAAATTTCTAAAAATAAAATAAATGCCTTCAATACACTTCAAACATCCACTCTTTTAACAGAAGATTGGTGTTTTTCGCAATATTTTTTGAAATTTGGGCTCTTTTAGCAACGTTAACACTAGCGCTGAAGCATCTTTTATGCTCATTTCTTGTCTTTCCGGATTTATTCTGGTTTTTATTTCGTTTATTTGATGAAAATGAACAACAATACACACCATGGAAACATTTTTGTTTGATTTGTGTCTAGTGAGATTTTCACCTAGAACCCAAAGGTATTGGCACCTTTCATGGAAAAATGTGAAAAATTAAAATTTCTAAAAATAAAATAAATGCCTTCTATACACCTCAAACAATCACTCTAAAACAGAAGATTGTTGTTTTTCGCAATATTTTTTGAAATTTGGGATCTTTTAGCAACGTTAACACTTGCGCTGAAGCATCTTTTATGCTCATTTCTTGTTTTTCAGGATTTATTCTGGGTTTTATTTTGTTTATTTGATGAAAATGAACAACAATACACACAATGGAAACATTTTTGTTTGATTTGTGTCGAGTGAGATTTTCACCTAGATCCCCAAAGGGGGGGGTATTGGCACTTTTCATGGAAAAATGTGAAAAATTAAAATTTCTAAAAATGAAAAAAATGCCTTCTATACACCTCAAACATTCACTCTTTTAACAGAAGATTGCTGTTTTTCGCAATATTTTTTGAAATTTGGGATCTTTTAGCAACGTTAACACTTGCGCTGAAGCATCTTTTATGCTCATTTCTTGTTTTTCAGGATTTATTCTGGGTTTTTTTTCGTTTATTTGATGAAAATGAACAACAATACACACAATGGAAACATTTTTGTTTGATTTGTGTCTAGTGAGATTTTCACCTAGAACCCAAAGGTATTGGCACTTTTCATGGAAAAATGTGAAAAATTAAAATTTCTAAAAATAAAATAAATGCCTTCTATACACCTCAAACATTCTCTCTAAAACAGAAGATTGCTGTTTTTCGCAATATTTTTTGAAATTTGGGCTCTTTTAGCAACGTTAACACTAGCGCTGAAGCATCTTTTTTTGCTCATTTCTTGTCTTTCCGGATTTATTCTGGGTTTTATTTCGTTTATTTGATGAAAATGAACAACAATACACACCATGGAAACATTTTTGTTTGATTTGTGTCTAGTGAGATTTTCACCTAGAACCCAAAGGTATTGGCACTTTTCATGGAAAAATGTGAAAAATTAAAATTTCTAAAAATAAAATAAATGCCTTCTATACACCTCAAACAATCACTCTAAAACAGAAGATTGTTGTTTTTCGCAATATTTTTTGAAATTTGGGATCTTTTAGCAACGTTAACACTTGCGCTGAAGCATCTTTTATGCTCATTTCTTGTTTTTCAGGATTTATTCTGGGTTTTACTTTGTTTATTTGATGAAAATGAACAACAATACACACAATGGAAACATTTTTGTTTGATTTGTGTCGAGTGAGATTTTCACCTAGATCACCAAAGGGGGGTGGTATTGGCACTTTTCATGGAAAAATGTGAAAAATTAAAATTTCTAAAAATGAAAAAAATGCCTTCTATACACCTCAAACATTCACTCTAAAACAGAAGATTGCTGTTTTTCGCAATATTTTTGAAATTTAGGCTCTTTTAGCAACGTTAACACTTGCGCTGAAGCATCTTTTATGCTCATTTCTTGTCTTTCAGGATTTATTCTGGGTTTTATTTTGTTTATTTGATGAAAATGAACAAGAATACACACAATGGAAACATTTTTGTTTGATTTGTGACGAGTGAGATTTTCACCTAGATCCCCAAAGGGGGGTGGTATTGGCACTTTTCATGGAAAAATGTGAAAAATTAAAATTTCTAAAAATGAAAAAAATGCCTTCTATACACCTCAAACATTCACTCTTTTATCAGAAGATTGCTGTTTTTCGCAATATTTTTTGAAATTTAGGCTCTTTTAGCAACGTTAACACTTGCGCTGAAGCATCTTTTATGCTCATTTCTTGTCTTTCAGGATTTATTCTGGGCTTTATTTTGTTTATTTGATGAAAATGAACAACAATACACACCATGGAAACATTTTTGTTTGATTTGTGTCGAGTGAGATTTTCACCTAGAACCCAAAGGGGGGGTATTGGCACTTTTCATGTAAAAATGTGAAAAATTAAAATTTCTAAAAATGAAAAAAATGCCTTCTCTACACCTCAAACATTCACTCTTTTAACAGAAGATTGCTGTTTTTCGCAATATTTTTTGAAATTTGGGCTCTTTTAGCAACGTTAACCCTAGCGCTGAAGCATCTTTTATGCTCATTTCTTGTCTTTCCGGATTTATTCTGGGTTTTATTTTGTTTATTTGATGAAAATGAACAACAATACACACCATGGAAACATTTTTGTTTTATTTGTGTCGAGTGAGATTTTCAATTAGAACCCAAAGGGGTGGTATTGGCACTTTTCATGGAAAAATGTAAAAAATTAAAATTTCTAAAAATAAAATAAATGCCTTCAATACACTTCAAACATCCACTCTTTTAACAGAAGATTGGTGTTTTTCGCAATATTTTTTGAAATTTGGGCTCTTTTAGCAACGTTAACACTAGCGCTGAAGCATCTTTTATGCTCATTTCTTGTCTTTCCGGATTTATTCTGGGTTTTATTTCGTTTATTTGATGAAAATGAACAACAATACACACCATGGAAACATTTTTGTTTGATTTGTGTCTAGTGAGATTTTCACCTAGAACCCAAAGGTATTGGCACTTTTCATGGAAAAATGTGAAAAATTAAAATTTCTAAAAATAAAATAAATGCCTTCTATTCACCTCAAACAATCACTCTAAAACAGAAGATTGTTGTTTTTCGCAATATTTTTTGAAATTTGGGATCTTTTAGCAACGTTAACACTTGCGCTGAAGCATCTTTTATGCTCATTTCTTGTTTTTCAGGATTTATTCTGGGTTTTTTTTTGTTTATTTGATGAAAATGAACAACAATACACACAATGGAAACATTTTTGTTTGATTTGTGTCGAGTGAGATTTTCACCTAGAACCCAATGGTAATGGCACTTTTCATGTAAAAATGTGAAAAATTAAAATTTCTAAAAATGAAAAAAATGCCTTCAATACACTTCAAACATCCACTCTTTTAACAGAAGGCTGGTGTTTTTCGCAATATTTTGTGAAATTTGGGCTCATTTAGCAACGTTAACACTAGCGCTGAAGCATCTTTTTTTGCTCATTTCTTGTCTTTTCGGATTTATTCTGGGTTTTATTTCGTTTATTTGATGAAAATGAACAACAATACACACCATGGATACATTTTTGTTTGATTTGTGTCTAGTGAGATTTTCACCTAGAACCCAAAGGTAATGGCACTTTTCATGGAAAAATGTGAAAAATTAAAATTTCTAAAAATAAAATAAATGCCTTCTATACACCTTAAACAATCACTCTAAAACAGAAGATTGTTGTTTTTCGCAATATTTTTTGAAATTTGGGATCTTTTAGCAACGTTAACACTTGCGCTGAAGCATCTTTTATGCTCATTTCTTGTTTTTCAGGATTTATTCTGGGTTTTATTTTGTTTATTTGATGAAAATGAACAACAATACACACAATGGAAACATTTTTGTTTGATTTGTGTCGAGTGAGATTTTCACCTAGATCCCCAAAGGGGGGTGGTATTGGCACTTTTCATGGAAAAATGTGAAAAATTAAAATTTCTAAAAATGAAAAAAATGCCTTCTATACACCTCAAACATTCACTCTTTTAACAGAAGATTGCTGTTTTTCGCAATATTTTTTGAAATTTGGGCTCTTTTAGCAACGTTAACACTTGCGCTGAAGCATCTTTTATGCTCATTTCTTGTCTTTCAGGATTTATTCTGAGCTTTATTTTGTTTATTTGATGAAAATGAACAACAATACACACCATGGAAACATTTTTGTTTGATTGGTGTCGAGTGAGATTTTCACCTAGAACCCAAAGGGGGGGGTATTGGCACTTTTCATGTAAAAATGTGAAAAATTAAAATTTCTAAAAATGAAAAAAATGCCTTCTATACACCTCAAACATTCACTCTTTTAACAGAAGATTGCTGTTTTTCGCAATATTTTTTGAAATTTGGGCTCTTTTAGCAACGTTAACCCTAGCGCTGAAGCATCTTTTATGCTCATTTCTTGTCTTTCCGGATTAATTCTGGGTTTTATTTTGTTTATTTGATGAAAATGAACAACAATACACACCATGGAAACATTTTTGTTTTATTTGTGTCGAGTGAGTTTTCACCTAGAACCCAAAGGGGGGGGTATTGGCACTTTTCATGGAAAAAGGTAAAAAATTAAAATTTCTAAAAATAAAATAAATGCCTTCAATACACTTCAAACATCCACTCTTTTAACAGAAGATTGGTGTTTTTTCGCAATATTTTTTGAAATTTGGGCTCTTTTAGCAACGTTAACACTAGCGCTGAAGCATCTTTTATGCTCATTTCTTGTCTTTCCGGATTTATTCTGGGTTTTATTTCGTTTATTTGATGAAAATGAACAACAATACACACCATGGAAACATTTTTGTTTGATTTGTGTCTAGTGAGATTTTCACCTAGAACCCAAAGGTATTGGCACTTTTCATGGAAAAATGTGAAAAATTAAAATTTCTAAAAATAAAATAAATGCCTTCTATACACCTTAAACAATCACTCTAAAACAGAAGATTGTTGTTTTTCGCAATATTTTTTTGAAATTTGGGATCTTTTAGCAACGTTAACACTTGCGCTGAAGCATCTTTTATGCTCATTTCCTTTTTTTCAAAATTTATTCTGGGTTTTATTTTGTTTATTTGATGAAAATGAACAACAATACACACAATGGAAACATTTTTGTTTGATTTGTGTAGAGTGAGATTTTCACCTAGATCCCCAAAGGGGGGGGTATTGGCACTTTTCATGGAAAAATGTGAAAAATTAAAATTTCTAAAAATGAAAAAAATGCCTTCTATACACCTCAAACATTCACTCTTTTAACAGAAGATTGCTGTTTTTCGCAATATTTTTTGAAATTTGGGCTCTTTTAGCAACGTTAACACTAGCGCTGAAGCATCTTTAATGCTCATTTCTTGTCTTTCCGGATTTATTCTGGGTTTTATTTTGTTTATTTGATGAAAATGAACAACAATACACACCATGGAAACATTTTTGTTTGATTTGTGTCGAGTGAGATTTTCACCTAGAACCCAAAGGGGGGGGTATTGGCACTTTTCATGGAAAAATGTGAAAAATTAAAATTTCTAAAAATAAAATAAATGCCTTCTATACACCTCAAACATTCTCTCTAAAACAGAAGATTGCTGTTTTTCGCAATATTTTTTGAAATTTGGGCTCTTTTAGCAACGTTAAGACTTGCGCTGAAGCATCTTTTATGCTCATTTCTTGTCTTTCAGGATTTATTCTGGGTTTCATTTTTATTATTTGATGAAAATGACCAACAATACACCCATGGAAACAGTTTTGTTTGATTTGTGCGGAGTGAGATTTTCACCTAGAACCCAAAGGGGGGGGTATTTGCACTTTTCATGGAAAAATGTGAAAAATTAAAATTTCTAAAAATAAAATAAATGCCTTCAATACACTTCAAACATTCACTTTAAAACAGAAGATTGCTGTTTTTCGCAATATTTTTTGAAATTTGGGCTCTTTTAGCAACGTTAACACTTGCGCTGAAGCATCTTTTATGCTCATTTCTTGTCTTTCAGGATTTATTCTGGGTTTTATTTTGTTTATTTGATGAAAATGAACAACAATACACAGCATGGAAACAGTTTTGTTTGATTTGTGTCGAGTGAGATTTTCACCTAGAACCAAAGGGGGGGTATTGGCACTTTTCATGGAAAAATGTAAAAAATTAAAATTTCTAAAAATAAAATAAATGCCTTCAATACACTTCAAACATCCACTCTTTTAACAGAAGATTGGTGTTTTTCGCAATATTTTTTGAAATTTGGGCTCTTTTAGCAACGTAAACACTAGCGCTGAAGCATCTTTTTTTGCTCATTTCTTGTCTTCCGGATTTATTCTGGGTTTTATTTCGTTTATTTGATGAAAATGAACAACAATACACACCATGGAAACATTTTTGTTTGATTTGTGTCTAGTGAGATTTTCACCTAGAACCCAAAGGTTTTGGCACTTTTCATGGAAAAATGTGAAAAATTAAAATTTCTAAAAATAAAATAAATGCCTTCTATACACCTCAAACAATCACTCTAAAACAGAAGATTGTTGTTTTTCGCAATATTTTTTGAAATTTGGGATCTTTTAGCAACGTTAACACTTGCGCTGAAGCATCTTTTATGCTCATTTCTTGTTTTTCAGGATTTATTCTGGGTTTTATTTTGTTTATTTGATGAAAATGAACAACAATACACACAATGGAAACATTTTTGTTTGATTTGTGTCGAGGGAGATTTTCACCTAGATCCCCAAAGGGGGGTGGTATTGGCACTTTTCATGGAAAAATGTGAAAAATTAAAATTTCTAAAAATGAAAAAAATGCCTTCTATACACCTCAAACATTCACTCTAAAACAGAAGATTGCTGTTTTTCGCAATATTTTTTGAAATTTAGGCTCTTTTAGCAACGTTAACACTTGCGCTGAAGCATCTTTTATGCTCATTTCTTGTCTTTCAGGATTTATTCTGGGCTTTATTTTGTTTATTTGATGAAAATGAACAACAATACACACCATGGAAACATTTTTGTTTGATTTGTGTCGAGTGAGATTTTCACCTAGAACCCAAAGGGGGGGTATTGGCACTTTTCATGTAAAAATGTGAAAAATTAAAATTTCTAAAAATGAAAAAAATGCCTTCTATACACCTCAAACATTCACTCTTTTAACAGAAGATTGCTGTTTTTCGCAATATTTTTAGAAATTTGGGCTCTTTTAGCAACGTTAACCCTAGCGCTGAAGCATCTTTTATGCTCATTTCTTGTCTTTCCGGATTTATTCTGGGTTTTATTTTGTTTATTTGATGAAAATGAACAACAATACACACCATGGAAACATTTTTGTTTTATTTGTGTCGAGTGAGATTTTCACCTAGAACCCAAAGGGGGGGGTATTGGCACTTTTCATGGAAAAATGTAAAAAATTAAAATTTCTAAAAATAAAATAAATGCCTTCAATACACTTCAAACATCCACTCTTTTAACAGAAGATTGGTGTTTTTCGCAATATTTTTTGAAATTTGGGCTCTTTTAGCAACGTTAACACTAGCGCTGAAGCATCTTTTATGCTCATTTCTGGTCTTTCCGGATTTATTCTGGGTTTTATTTCGTTTATTTGATGAAAATGAACAACAATACACACCATGGAAACATTTTTGTTTGATTTGTGTCTAGTGAGATTTTCACCTAGAACCCAAAGGTATTGGCACTTTTCATGGAAAAATGTGAAAAATTAAAATTTCTAAAAATAAAATAAATGCCTTCTATACACCTTAAACAATATTTTTTGAAATTTGGGCTCTTTTAGCAACGTTAACACTTGCGCTGAAGCATCTTTTATGCTCATTTCTTGTCTTTCAGGATTTATTCTGGGTTTTATTTTGTTTATTTGATGAAAATGAACAACAATACACACCATGGAAACAGTTTTGTTTGATTTGTGTCGAGTGAGATTTTCACCTAGAACCCAAAGGGGGGGGGAACCCAAAGGGGGGGTATTGGCACTTTTCATGGAAAAATGTGAAAAATTAAAATTTCTAAAAATGAAAAAAATGCCTTCTATACACCTCAAACATTCACTCTTTTAACAGAAGATTGCTGTTTTTCGCAATATTTTTTGAAATTTGGGCTCTTTTAGTAACGTTAACACTAGCGCTGAAGCATCTTTTTTGCTCATTTCTTGTCTTTCAGGATTTATTCTTGGTTTTATTTTGTTTATTTGATGAAAATGAACAACAATACACACCATGGAAACATTTTTGTTTGATTTCTGTCGAGTGAGATTTTCACCTAGATCCCCAAAGGGGGGGGTATTGGCACTTTTCATGGAAAAATGTAAAAAATTAAAATTTCTAAAAATAAAATAAATGCCTTCAATACACTTCAAACATCCACTCTTTTAACAGAAGATTGGTGTTTTTCGCAATATTTTTTGTAATTTGGGCTCTTTTAGCAACGTTAACAATAGCGCTGAAGCATCTTTTATGCTCATTTCTTGTCTTTCCGGATTTATTCTGGGTTTTATTTCGTTTATATGATGAAAATGAACAACAATACACACCATGGAAACATTTTTGTTTGATTTGTGTCTAGTGAGATTTTCACCTAGAACCCAAAGGTATTGGCACTTTTCATGGAAAAATGTGAAAAATTAAAATTTCTAAAAATAAAATAAATTCCTTCTATACACCTCAAACAATCACTCTAAAACAGAAGATTGTTGTTTTTCGCAATATTTTTTGAAATTTGGGCTCTTTTAGCAACGTTAACCCTAGCGCTGAAGCATCTTTTATGCTCATTTCTTGTCTTTCCGGATTTATTCTGGGTTTTATTTTGTTTATTTGATGAAAATGAACAACAATACACACCATGGAAACATTTTTGTTTGATTTGTGTCGAGTGAGATTTTCACCTAGAACCCAAAGGGGGGGTATTGGCACTTTTCATGGAAAAATGTGAAAAATTAAAATTTCTAAAAATAAAATAAATGCCTTCTATACACCTCAAACAATCCCTCTAAAACAGAAGATTGTTGTTTTTCGCAATATTTTTTGAAATTTGGGCTCTTTTAGCAACGTTAACACCTGCGCTTAAGCATCTTTTATGCTCATTTCTTGTTTTTCAGGATTTATTCTGGGTTTTATTTTGTTTATTTGATGAAAATGAACAACAATACACACCATGGAAACATTTTTGTTTGATTTGTGTGGAGTGAGATTTTCACCTAGAACCCAAAGGGGGGGGTATTGGCACTTTTCATGGAAAAATGTGAAAAATTAAAATTTCTAAAAATAAAATAAATGCCTTCTATACACCTCTAACATTCTCTCTAAAACAGAAGATTGCTGTTTTTCGCAATATTTTTTGAAATTTGGGCTCTTTTAGCAACGTTAAGACTTGCGCTGAAGCATCTTTTATGCTCATTTCTTGTCTTTCAGGATTTATTCTGGGTTTTATTTTGTTTATTTGATGAAAATGATCAACAATACACCCCATGGAAACAGTTTTGTTTGATTTGTGTCGAGTGAGATTTTCACCTAGAACCCAAAGGGGGGGGGGTATTTGCACTTTTCATGGAAAAATGTGAAAAATTAAAATTTCTAAAAATAAAATAAATGCCTTCAATACACTTCAAACATTCACTTTAAAACAGAAGATTGCTGTTTTTCGCAATATTTTTTGAAATTTGGGCTCTTTTAGCAACGTTAACACTTGCGCTGAAGCATCTTTTATGCTCATTTCTTGTCTTTCAGGATTTATTCTGGGTTTTATTTTGTTTATTTGATGAAAATGAACAACAATACACAGCATGGAAACAGTTTTGTTTGATTTGTGTCGAGTCAGATTTTCACCTAGAACCCAAAGGGGGGGTATTGGCACTTTTCATGGAAAAATGTAAAAATTAATATTTCTAAAAATAAAATAAATGCCTTCAATACACTTCAAACATCCACTCTTTTACAGAAGATTGGTGTTTTTCGCAATATTTTTTGAAATTTGGGCTCTTTTAGCAACGTTAACACTAGCGCTGAAGCATCTTTTTTTGCTCATTTCTTGTCTTTCCGGATTTATTCTGGGTTTTATTTCGTTTATTTGATGAAAATGAACAACAATACACACCATGGAAACATTTTTGTTTGATTTGTGTCTAGTGAGATTTTCACCTAGAACCCAAAGGTATTTGCACTTTTCATGGAAAAATGTGAAAAATTAAAATTTCTAAAAATAAATAAATGCCTTCTATACACCTCAAACAATCACTCTAAAACAGAAGATTGTTGTTTTTCGCAATATTTTTGAAATTTGGGATCTTTTAGCAACGTTAACACTTGCGCTGAAGCATCTTTTATGCTCATTTCTTGTTTTTCAGGATTTATTCTGGGCTTTATTTTGTTTATTTGATGAAAATGAACAACAATACACACCATGGAAACATTTTTGTTTGATTTGTGTCGAGTGAGATTTTCACCTAGAACCCAAAGGGGGGGTATTGGCACTTTTCATGTAAAAATGTGAAAAATTAAAATTTCTAAAAATGAAAAAAATGCCTTCTATACACCTCAAACATTCACTCTTTTAACAGAAGATTGCTGTTTTTCGCAATATTTTTTGAAATTTGGGCTCTTTTAGCAACGTTAACCCTAGCGCTGAAGCATCTTTTATGCTCATTTCTTGTCTTTCCGGATTTATTCTGGGTTTTATTTTGTTTATTTGATGAAAATGAACAACAATACACACCATGGAAACATTTTTGTTTTATTTGTGTCGAGTGAGATTTTCACCTAGAACCCAAAGGGGGGGTATTGGCACTTTTCATGTAAAATGTGAAAAATTAAAATTTCTAAAAATGGAAAAAATGCCTTCTATACACCTCAAACATTCACTCTTTTAACAGAAGATTGCTGTTTTTAGCAATATTTTTTGAAATTTGGGCTCTTTAGCAACGTTAACCCTAGCGCTGAAGCATCTTTTATGCTCATTTCTTGTCTTTCCGGATTTATTCTGGGTTTTATTTTGTTTATTTGATGAAAATGAACAACAATACACACCATGGAAACATTTTTGTTTTATTTGTGTCGAGTGAGATTTTCACCTAGAACCCAAAGGGGGGGGTATTGGCACTTTTCATGGAAAAATGTAAAAAATTAAAATTTCTAAAATTAAAATAAATGCCTTCAATACACTTCAAACATCCACTCTTTTAACAGAAGATTGGTGTTTTTCGCAATATTTTTTGAAATTTGGGCTCTTTTAGCAACGTTAACACTAGCGCTGAAGCATCTTTTATGCTCATTTCTTGTCTTTCCGGATTTATTCTGGGTTTTATTTTGTTTATTTGATGAAAATGAACAACAATACACAGCATGGAAACAGTTTTGTTTGATTTGTGTCGAGTCAGATTTTCACCTAGAACCCAAAGGGGGGGTATTGGCACTTTTCATGGAAAAATGTAAAAAATTAATATTTCTAAAAATAAAATAAATGCCTTCAATACACTTCAAACATCCACTCTTTTAACAGAAGATTGGTGTTTTTCGCAATATTTTTTGAAATTTGGGCTCTTTTAGCAACGTTAACACTAGCGCTGAAGCATCTTTTTTTGCTCATTTCTTGTCTTTCCGGATTTATTCTGGGTTTTATTTCGTTTATTTGATGAAAATGAACAACAATACACACCATGGAAACATTTTGTTTGATTTGTGTCTAGTGAGATTTTCACCTAGAACCCAAAGGTATTGGCACTTTTCATGGAAAAATGTGAAAAATTAAAATTTCTAAAATAAAATAAATGCCTTCTATACACCTCAAACAATCACTCTAAAACAGAAGATTGTTGTTTTTCGCAATATTTTTTGAAATTTGGGATCTTTTAGCAACGTTAACACTTGCGCTGAAGCATCTTTATGCTCATTTCTTGTTTTTCAGGATTTATTCTGGGTTTTATTTTGTTTATTTGATGAAAATGAACAACAATACACACAATGGAAACATTTTTGTTTGATTTGTGTCGAGTGAGATTTTCACCTAGATCCGCAAAGGGGGGGGTATTGGCACTTTTCATGGAAAAATGTGAAAAATTAAAATTCTAAAAATGAAAAAAATGCCTTCTATACACCTCAAACATTCACTCTTTTAACAGAAGATTGCTGTTTTTCGCAATTTTTTTTGAAATTTGGGCTCTTTTAGCAACACACTGGCGCTGAAGCATCTTTTATGCTCATTTCTTGTCTTTCAGGATTTATTCTGGCTTTATTTTGTTTATTTAATGAAAATGAACAACAATACACACCATGGAAACATTTTTGTTTGATTTGTGTCGAGTGAGATTTTCACCTAGAACCCAAAGGGGGGGTATTGGCACTTTTCATGTAAAAATGTGAAAAATTAAAATTTCTAAAAATGAAAAAAATGCCTTCTATACACCTCAAACATTCACTCTTTTAACAGAAGATTGCTGTTTTTAGCAATATTTTTTGAAATTTGGGCTCTTTTAGCAACGTTAACCCTAGCGCTGAAGCATCTTTTATGCTCATTTCTTGTCTTTCCGGATTTATTCTGGGTTTTATTTTGTTTATTTGATGAAAATGAACAACAATACACACCATGGAAACATTTTTGTTTTATTTGTGTCGAGTGAGATTTTCACCTAGAACCCAAAGGGGGGGGTATTGGCACTTTTCATGGAAAAATGTAAAAAATTAAAATTTCTAAAATTAAAATAAATGCCTTCAATACACTTCAAACATCCACTCTTTTAACAGAAGATTGGTGTTTTTCGCAATATTTTTTGAAATTTGGGCTCTTTTAGCAACGTTAACACTAGCGCTGAAGCATCTTTTATGCTCATTTCTTGTCTTTCCGGATTTATTCTGGGTTTTATTTCGTTTATTTGATGAAAATGAACAACAATACACACCATGGAAACATTTTTGTTTGATTTGTGTCTAGTGAGATTTTCACCTAGAACCCAAAGGTATTGGCACTTTTCATGGAAAAATGTGAAAAATTAAAATTTCTAAAAATAAAATATATGCCTTCTATACACCTTAAACAATCACTCTAAAACAGAAGATTGTTGTTTTTCGCAATATTTTTTGAAATTTGGGATCTTTTAGCAACGTTAACACTTGCGCTGAAGCATCTTTTATGCTCATTTCTTGTTTTTCAGGATTTATTCTGGGTTTTATTTTGTTTATTTGATGAAAATGAATAACAATAAACACAATGGAAACATTTTTGTTTGATTTGTGTCGAGTGAGATTTTCACCTAGATCCCCAAAGGGGGGGGTATTGGCACTTTTCATGGAAAAATGTGAAAAATTAAAATTTCTAAAAATGAAAAAAATGCCTTCTATACACCTCAAACATTCACTCTTTTAACAGAAGATTGGTGTTTTTCGCAATATTTTTTGAAATTTGGGCTCTTTTAGCAACGTAAACACTAGCGCTGAAGCATCTTTTATGCTCATTTCTTGTCTTTCCGGATTTATTCTGGGTTTTATTTTGTTTATTTGATGAAAATGAACAACAATACACACCATGGAAACATTTTTGTTTTATTTGTGTCGAGTGAGATTTTCACCTAGAACCCAAAGGGGGGGGTATTGGCACTTTTCATGGAAAAATGTGAAAAATTAAAATTTCTAAAAATAAAATAAATGCCTTCTATACACCTCAAACATTCTCTCTAAAACAGAAGATTGCTGTTTTTCACAATATTTTTTGAAATTTGGGCTCTTTTAGCAACGTTAAGACTTGCGCTGAAGCATCTTTTATGCTCATTTCTTGTCTTTCAGGATTTATTCTGGGTTTCATTTTTATTATTTGATGAAAATGACCAACAATACACCCCATGGAAACAGTTTTGTTTGATTTGTGTCGAGTGAGATTTTCACCTAGAACCCAAAGGGGGGGGTATTTGCACTTTTCATGGAAAAATGTGAAAAATTAAAATTTCTAAAAATAAAATAAATGCCATCAATACACTTCAAACATTCACTTTAAAACAGAAGATTGCTGTTTTTCGCAATATTTTTTGAAATTTGGGCTCTTTTAGCAACGTTAACACTTGCGCTGAAGCATCTTTTATGCTCATTTCTTGTCTTTCAGGATTTATTCTGGGTTTTATTTTGTTTATTTGATGAAAATGAACAACAATACACAGCATGGAAACAGTTTTGTTTGATTTGTGTCGAGTGAGATTTTCACCTAGAACCCAAAGGGGGGGTATTGGCACTTTTCATGGAAAAATGTAAAAAATTAAAATTTCTAAAAATAAAATAAATGCCTTCAATACACTTCAAACATCCACTCTTTTAACAGAAGATTGGTGTTTTTCGCAATATTTTTTGAAATTTGGGCTCTTTTAGCAACGTTAACACTAGCGCTGAAGCATCTTTTTTTGCTCATTTCTTGTCTTTCCGGATTTATTCTGGGTTTTATTTCGTTTATTTGATGAAAATGAACAACAATACACACCATGGAAACATTTTTGTTTTATTTGTGTCGAGTGAGATTTTCACCTAGAACCCAAAGGGGTGGGTATTGGCACTTTTCATGGAAAAATGTGAAAAATTAAAATTTCTAAAAATAAAATAAATGCCTTCTATACACCTCAAACAATCCCTCTAAAACAGAAGATTGTTGTTTTTCGCAATATTTTTTGAAATTTGGGCTCTTTTAGCAACGTTAACACCTGCGCTGAAGCATCTTTTATGCTCATTTCTTGTTTTTCAGGATTTATTCTGGGTTTTATTTTGTTTATTTGATGAAAATGAACAACAATACACACCATGGAAACATTTTTTTTTTATTTGTTGCGAGTGAGATTTTCACCTAGAACCCAAAGGTAAAAGGGGGTATTTGCACTTTTCATGGAAAAATGTGAAAAATTAAAATTTCTAAAAATAAAATAAATGCCTTCAATACACTTCAAACATTCACTTTAAAACAGAAGATTGCTGTTTTTCGCAATATTTTTTGAAATTTGGGCTCTTTTAGCAACGTTAACACTTGCGCTGAAGCATCTTTTATGCTCATTTCTTGTCTTTCAGGATTTATTCTGGGTTTTATTTTGTTTATTTGATGAAAATGAACAACAATACACACCATGGAAACAGTTTTGTTTGATTTGTGTCGAGTGAGATTTTCACCTAGAACCCAAAGGGGGGGGTGTTGGCACTTTTCATGGAAAAATGTAAAAAATTAAAATTTCTAAAAATAAAATAAATGCCTTCAATACACTTCAAACATCCACTCTTTTAACAGAAGATTGGTGTTTTTCGCAATATTTTTTGAAATTTGGGCTCTTTTAGCAACGTTAACACTAGCGCTGAAGCATCTTTTATGCTCATTTCTTGTCTTTCCGGATTTATTCTGGGGGTTTATTTCGTTTATTTGATGAAAATGAAACAACAATACACACCATGGAAACATTTTTGTTTGATTTGTGTCTAGTGAGAATTTCACCTAGAACCCAAAGGTATTGGCACTTTTCATGGAAAAATGTGAAAAATTAAAATTTCTAAAAATAAAATAAATGCCTTCTATTCACCTCAAACAATCACTCTAAAACAGAAGATTGTTGTTTTTCGCAATATTTTTTGAAATTTGGGATCTTTTAGCAACGTTAACACTTGCGCTGAAGCATCTTTTATGCTCATTTCTTGTTTTTCAGGATTTATTCTGGGTTTTATTTTGTTTATTTGATGAAAATGAACAACAATACACACAATGGAAACATTTTTGTTTGATTTGTGTCGAGTGAGATTTTCACCTAGATCCCCAAAGGGGGGGGTATTGGCACTTTTCATGGAAAAATGTGAAAAATTAAAATTTCTAAAAATGAAAAAAATGCCTTCTATACACCTCAAACATTCACTCTTTTAACAGAAGATTGCTGTTTTTCGCAATTTTTTTTGAAATTTGGGCTCTTTTAGCAACGTTAACACTAGCGCTGAAGCATCTTTTATGCTCATTTCTTGTCTTTCCGGATTTATTCTGGGTTTTATTTTGTTTATTTGATGAAAATGAACAACAATACACACCATGGAAACATTTTTGTTTGATTTGTGTCGAGTGAGATTTTCACCTAGAACCCAAAGGGGGGGGTATTGGCACTTTTCATGGAAAAATGTGAAAAATTAAAATTTCTAAAAATAAAATAAATGCCTTCTATACACCTCAAACATTCTCTCTAAAACAGAAGATTGCTGTTTTTCGCAATATTTTTTGAAATTTGGGCTCTTTTAGCAACGTTAAGACTTGCGCTGAAGCATCTTTTATGCTCATTTCTTGTCTTTCAGGATTTATTCTGGGTTTTATTTTGTTTATTTGATGAAAATGACCAACAATACACCCCATGGAAACAGTTTTGTTTGATTTGTGTCGAGTGAGATTTTCACCTAGAACCCAAAGGTGGGGGGTATTTGCACTTTTCATGGAAAAATGTAAAAAATTAAAATTTCTAAAAATAAAATAAATGCCTTCAATACACTTCAAACATCCACTCTTTTAACAGAAGATTGGTGTTTTTCGCAATATTTTTTGAAATTTGGGCTCTTTTAGCAACGTTAACACTAGCGCTGAAGCATCTTTTATGCTCATTTCTTGTCTTTCCGGATTTATTCTGGGTTTTATTTCGTTTATTTGATGAAAATGAACAACAATACACACCATGGAAACATTTTTGTTTGATTTGTGTTTAGTGAGATTTTCACCTAGAACCCAAAGGTATTGGCACTTTTCATGGAAAAATGTGAAAAATTAAAATTTCTAAAAATAAAATAAATGCCTTCTATACACCTTAAACAATCACTCTAAAACAGAAGATTGTTGTTTTTCGCAATATTTTTTGAAATTTGGGATCTTTTAGCAACGTTAACACTTGCGCTGAAGCATCTTTTATGCTCATTTCTTGTTTTTCAGGATTTATTCTGGGTTTTATTTTGTTTATTTGATGAAAATGAACAACAATACACACAATGGAAACATTTTTGTTTGATTTGTGTCGAGTGAGATTTTCACCTAGATCCCCAAAGGGGGGGGTATTGGCACTTTTCATGGAAAAATGTGAAAAATTAAAATTTCTAAAAATGAAAAAAATGCCTTCTATACACCTCAAACATTCACTCTTTTAACAGAAGATTGCTGTTTTTCGCAATATTTTTTGAAATTTGGGCTCTTTTAGCAACGTTAACACTAGCGCTGAAGCATCTTTTATGCTCATTTCTTGTCTTTCCGGATTTATTCTGGGTTTTATTTTGTTTATTTGATGAAAATGAACAACAATACACACCATGGAAACATTTTTGTTTGATTTGTGTCGAGTGAGATTTTCACCTAGAACCCAAAGGGGGGGGTATTGGCACTTTTCATGGAAAAATGTGAAAAATTAAAATTTCTAAAAATAAAATAAATGCCTTCTATACACCTCAAACATTCTCTCTAAAACAGAAGATTGCTGTTTTTCGCAATATTTTTTGAAATTTGGGCTCTTTTAGCAACGTTAAGACTTGCGCTGAAGCATCTTTTATGCTCATTTCTTGTCTTTCAGGATTTATTCTGGGTTTCATTTTTATTATTTGATGAAAATGACCAACAATACACCCCATGGAAACAGTTTTGTTTGATTTGTGTCGAGTGAGATTTTCACCTAGAACCCAAAGGGGGGGGTATTTGCACTTTTCATGGAAAAATGTGAAAAATTAAAATTTCTAAAAATAAAATAAATGCCTTCAATACACTTCAAACATTCACTTTAAAACAGAAGATTGCTGTTTTTCGCAATATTTTTTGAAATTTGGGCTCTTTTAGCAACGTTAACACTTGCGCTGAAGCATCTTTTATGCTCATTTCTTGTCTTTCAGGATTTATTCTGGGTTTTATTTTGTTTATTTGATGAAAATGAACAACAATACACAGCATGGAAACAGTTTTGTTTGATTTGTGTCGAGTGAGATTTTCACCTAGAACCCAAAGGGGGGGTATTGGCACTTTTCATGGAAAAATGTAAAAAATTAAAATTTCTAAAAATAAAATAAATGCCTTCAATACACTTCAAACATCCACTCTTTTAAAAGAAGATTGGTGTTTTTCGCAATATTTTTTGAAATTTGGGCTCTTTTAGCAACGTTAACACTTGCGCTGAAGCATCTTTTATGCTCATTTCTTGTTTTTCAGGATTTATTCTGGGTTTTATTTTGTTTATTTGATGAAAATGAACAACAATACACACAATGGAAACATTTTTGTTTGATTTGTGTCGAGTGAGATTTTCACCTAGATCCCCAAAGGGGGGTGGTATTGGCACTTTTCATGTAAAAATGTGAAAAATTAAAATTTCTAAAAATGAAAAAAATGCCTTCTATACACCTCAAACATTCACTCTAAAACAGAAGATTGCTGTTTTTCGCAATATTTTTTGAAATTTGGGCTCTTTTAGCAACGTTAACCCTAGCGCTGAAGCATCTTTTATGCTCATTTCTTGTCTTTCCGGATTTATTCTGGGCTTTATTTTGTTTATTTGATGAAAATGAACAACAATACACACCATGGAAACATTTTTGTTTTATTTGTGTCGAGTGAGATTTTCACCTAGAACCCAAAGGGGTGGGTATTGGCACTTTTCATGGAAAAATGTGAAAAATTAAAATTTCTAAAAATAAAATAAATGCCTTCTATACACCTCAAACAATCCCTCTAAAACAGAAGATTGTTGTTTTTCGCAATATTTTTTGAAATTTGGGCTCTTTTAGCAACGTTAACACCTGCGCTGAAGCATCTTTTATGCTCATTTCTTGTTTTTCAGGATTTATTCTGGGTTTTTTTTTGTTTATTTGATGAAAATGAACAACAATACACACCATGGAAACATTTTTTTTTGATTTGTTGCGAGTGAGATTTTCACCTAGAACCCAAAGGGTGGGTATTGGCACTTTTCCTAAAAAAATGTGAAAAATTAAAATTTCTAAAAATGAAAAAAATGCCTTCTATACACCTCAAACATTCACTCTTTTAACAGAAGATTGCTGTTTTTCGCAATATTTTTTGAAATTTTGGCTCTCTCAGCAACGTTAAGACTTGCGCTGAAGCATCTTTTATGCTCATTTTTTGTCTTTCAGGATTTATTCTGGGTTTTATTTTGTTTATTTGATGAAAATGACCAACAATACACACCATGGAAACAGTTTTGTTTGATTTGTGTCGAGTGAGATTTTCACCCAGAACCCAAAGGGAGGGGTATTTGCACTTTTCATGGAAAAATGTGAAAAATTAAAATTTCTAAAAATAAAATAAATGCCTTCAATACACTTCAAACATTCACTTTAAAACAGAAGATGGCTGTTTTCCGCAATATTTTTTGAAATTTGGGCTCTTTTAGCAACGTTAACACTTGCGCTGAAGCATCTTTTATGCTCATTTCTTGTCTTTCAGGATTTATTCTGGTTTTTTTTTTTTGTTTATTTGATGAAAATGAACAACAATACACACCATGGAAACAGTTTTGTTTGATTTGTGTCGAGTGAGATTTTCACCTAGAACCCAAAGGGGGGGGTATTGGCACTTTTCATGGAAAAATGTAAAAAATTAAAATTTCTAAAAATAAAATAAATGCCTTCAATACACTTCAAACATCCACTCTTTTAACAGAAGATTGGTGTTTTTCGCAATATTTTTTGAAATTTGGGCTCTTTTAGCAACGTTAACACTAGCGCTGAAGCATCTTTTATGCTCATTTCTTGTCTTTCAGGATTTATTCTGGGTTTTATTTCGTTTATTTGATGAAAATGAACAACAATACACACCATGGAAACATTTTTGTTTGATTTGTGTCTAGTGAGATTTTCACCTAGAACCCAAAGGTATTGGCACTTTTCATGGAAAAATTTGAAAAATTAAAATTTCTAAAAATAAAATAAATGCCTTCTATACACCTCAAACAATCACTCTAAAACAGAAGATTGTTGTTTTTCGCAATATTTTTTGAAATTTGGGATCTTTTAGCAACGTTAACACTTGCGCTGAAGCATCTTTTATGCTCATTTCTTGTTTTTCAGGATTTATTCTGGGTTTTATTTTGTTTATTTGATGAAAATGACCAACAATACACACCATGGAAACAGTTTTGTTTGATTTCTGTCGAGTGAGATTTTCACCTAGAACCCAAAGGGTATTCTAGGGGGGTATTGGCACTTTTCATGGAAAAATGTAAAAAATTAAAATTTCTAAAAATAAAATAAATGCCTTCTATACACCTCAAACAATCACTCTAAAACAGAAGATTGTTGTTTTTCGCAATATTTTTTGAAATTTGGGCTCTTTTAGCAACGTTAACACTTGCGCTGAAGCATCTTTTATGCTCATTTCTTGTTTTTCAGGATTTATTCTGGGTTTTATTTTTTTTATTTGATGAAAATGAACAACAATACACACCATGGAAACATTTTTGTTTGATTTCTGTCGAGTGAGATTTTCACCTAGAACCCAAAGGGGGGGTATTGGAACTTTTCATGGAAAAATGTGAAAAATTAAAATTTCCAAAATTAAAAAAATGCCCTCTATACACCTCAAACATTCACTCTTAAACAGAAGATTTTTTTTTTTCGCATTATTTTTTGAAATTTGGGCTCTTTTAGCAACGTTAACACTTGCGCTGAAGCATCTTTTATGCTCATTTCTTGTCTTTCAGGATTTATTCTGGGTTATATTTCGTTTATTTGATGAAAATGAACAACAATACACACCATGGAAACATTTTTGTTTGATTTGTGTCTAGTGAGATTTTCACCTAGAACCCAAAGGTATTGGCACTTTTCATGGAAAAATTTGAAAAATTAAAATTTCTAAAAATAAAATAAATGCCTTCTATACACCTAAAACAATCACTCTAAAACAGAAGATTGTTGTTTTTCGCAAAATTTTTTGAAATTTGGGATCTTTTAGCAACGTTAACACTTGCGCTGAAGCATCTTTTATGCTCATTTCTTGTTTTTCAGGATTTATTCTGGATTTTATTTTGTTTATTTGATGAAAATGACCAATAATACACACCATGGAAACAGTTTTGTTTGATTTGTGTCGAGTGAGGATTTCACCTAGAACCCAAAGGGGGGGTATTGGCACTTTTCATGGAAAAATGTGAAAAATTAAAATTTCTAAAAATAAAATAAATGCCTTCTATACACCTCAAACAATCACTCTAAAACAGAAGATTGTTGTTTTTCGCAATATTTTTTGAAATTTGGGCTCTTTTAGCAACGTTAACACTTGCGCTGAAGCATCTTTTATGCTCATTTCTTGTTTTTCAGGATTTATTCTGGGTTTTATTTTTTTTATTTGATGAAAATGAACAACAATACACACCATGGAAACATTTTTGTTTGATTTCTGTCGAGTGAGATTTTCACCTAGAACCCAAAGGGGGGGTATTGGCACTTTTCATGGAAAAATGTGAAAAATTAAAATTTCCAAAATTAAAAAAATGCCCTCTATACACCTCAAACATTCACTCTTAAACAGAAGATTGTTGTTTTTCGCATTATTTTTTGAAATTTGGGCTCTTTTAGCAACGTTAACACTTGCGCTGAAGCATCTTTTATGCTCATTTCTTGTCTTTCAGGATTTATTCTGGGTATATTTTGTTTATTTGATGAAAATGACCAACAATACACACCATGGAAACAGTTTTGTTTGATTTGTGTCGAGTGAGATTTTCACCTAGAACCCAAAGGGGGGGGTATTGGCACTTTTCATGGAAAAATGTGAAAAATTAAAATTTCTAAAAATAAAATAAATGCCTTCTATACACCTCAAACAATCACTCTAAAACAGAAGATTGTTGTTTTTCGCAATATTTTTTGAAATTTGGGCTCTTTTAGCAACGTTAACACTTGCGCTGAAGCATCTTTTATGCTCATTTCTTGTTTTTCAGGATTTATTCTGGGTTTTATTTTGTTTATTTGATGAAAATGAACAACAATACACACCATGGAAACATTTTTGTTTGATTTGTGTCGAGTGAGATTTTCACCTAGAACCCAAAGGGGGGGGGAACCCAAAGGGGGGGTATTGGCACTTTTCATGGAAAAATGTGAAAAATTAAAATTTCTAAAAATGAAAAAAATGCCTTCTATACACCTCAAACATTCACTCTTTTAACAGAAGATTGCTGTTTTTCGCAATATTTTTTGAAATTTGGGCTCTTTTAGTAACGTTAACACTAGCGCTGAAGCATCTTTTTTGCTCATTTCTTGTCTTTCAGGATTTATTCTTGGTTTTATTTTGTTTATTTGATGAAAATGAACAACAATACACACCATGGAAACATTTTTGTTTGATTTCTGTCGAGTGAGATTTTCACCTAGAACCCAAAGGGTATTCTAGGGGGGTATTGGCACTTTTCATGGAAAAATGTAAAAAATTAAAATTTCTAAAAATAAAATAAATGCCTTCTATACACCTCAAACAATCACTCTAAAACAGAAGATTGTTGTTTTTCGCATTATTTTCTGAAATTTGGGCTCTTTTAGCAACGTTAACACTTGCGCTGAAGCTTCTTTTATGCTCATTTCTTGTTTTTCAGGATTTATTCTGGGTTTTATTTTGTTTATTTGATGAAAATGAACAACAATACACACAATGGAAACATTTTTTTTTTATTTGTTGCGAGTGAGATTTTCACCTAGAACCCTAAGGGTGGGTATTGGCACTTTTCCTGGAAAAATGTGAAAAATTAAAATTTCTAAAAAGGAAAAAAATGCCTTCTATACACCTCAAACATTCACTCTTTAAACAGAAGATTGCTGTTTTTCGCAATATTTTTTGAAATTTGGGCTCTTTTAGCAACGTTAACACTAGCGCTGAAGCATCTTTTATGCTCATTTCTTGTCTTTCCGGATTTATTCTGGGTTTTATTTTGTTTATTTGATGAAAATGAACAACAATACACACCATGGAAACATTTTTGTTTGATTTGTGTCGAGTGAGATTTTCACCTAGAACCCAAAGGGGGGGGGAACCCAAAGGGGGGGGTATTGGCACTTTTCATGGAAAAATGTGAAAAATTAAAATTTCTAAAAATGAAAAAAATGCCTTCTATACACCTCAAACATTCACTCTTTTAACAGAAGATTGCTGTTTTTCGCAATATTTTTTGAAATTTGGGCTCTTTTAGCAACGTTAACCCTAGCGCTGAAGCATCTTTTATGCTCATTTCTTGTCTTTCCGGATTTATTCTGGGTTTTATTTTGTTTATTTGATGAAAATGAAAAACAATACACACCATGGAAACATTTTTGTTTTATTTGTGTCGAGTGAGATTTTCACCTAGAACCCAAAGGGGTGGGTATTGGCACTTTTCATGGAAAAATGTGAAAAATATAAATTTCTAAAAATAAAATAAATGCCTTCTATACACCTCAAACATTCTCAATAAAACAGAAGATTGCTGTTTTTCGCAATATTTTTTGAAATTTGGGCTCTTTTAGCAACGTTAAGACTTGCGCTGAAGCATCTTTTATGCTCATTTCTTGTCTTTCAGGATTTATTCTGGGTTTTATTTTGTTTATTTGATGAAAATGACCAACAATACACCCCATGGAAACAGTTTTGTTTGATTTGTGTCGAGTAAGATTTTCACCTAGAACCCAAAGGGGGGGTATTGGCACTTTTCATGGAAAAATGTGAAAAATTAAAATTTCCAAAATTAAAAAAATGCCCTCTATACACCTCAAACATTCACTCTTAAACAGAAGATTGTTGTTTTTCGCATTATTTTTTGAAATTTGGGCTCTTTTAGCAACGTTAACACTTGCGCTGAAGCATCTTTTATGCTCATTTCTTGTCTTTCAGGATTTATTCTGGGTTTTATTTCGTTTATTTGATGAAAATGAACAACAATACACACCATGGAAACATTTTTGTTTGATTTGTGTCTAGTGAGATTTTCACCTAGAACCCAAAGGTATTGGCACTTTTCATGGAAAAATTGGAAAAATTAAAATTTCTAAAAATAAAATAAATGCCTTCTATACACCTAAAACAATCACTCTAAAACAGAAGATTGTTGTTTTTCGCAATATTTTTTGAAATTTGGGATCTTTTAGCAACGTTAACACTTGCGCTGAAGCATCTTTTATGCTCATTTCTTGTTTTTCAGGATTTATTCTGGGTTTTATTTTGTTTATTTGATGAAAATGACCAACAATACACACCATGGAAACAGTTTTGTTTGATTTGTGTCGAGTGAGATTTTCACCTAGAACCCAAAGGGGGGGTATTGGCACTTATCATGGAAAAATGTGAAAAATTAAAATTTCTAAAAATAAAATAAATGCCTTCTATACACCTCAAACAATCACTCTAAAACAGAAGATTGTTGTTTTTCGCAATATTTTTTGAAATTTGGGCTCTTTTAGCAACGTTAACACTTGCGCTGAAGCATCTTTTATGCTCATTTCTTGTTTTTCAGGATTTATTCTGGGTTTTATTTTTTTTATTTGATGAAAATGAACAACAATACACACCATGGAAACATTTTTGTTTGATTTCTGTCGAGTGAGATTTTCACCTAGAACCCAAAGGGGGGGTATTGGCACTTTTCCTGGAAAAATGTGAAAAATTAAAATTTCTAAAAAGGAAAAAAATGCCTTCTATACACCTCAAACATTCACTCTAATACAGAAGATTGTTGTTTTTCGCAATATTTTTTGAAATTTGGGCTCTTTTAGCAACGTTAACACTAGCGCTGAAGCATCTTTTATGCTCATTTCTTGTCTTTCCGGATTTATTCTGGGTTTTATTTTGTTTATTTGATGAAAATGAACAACAATACACATCATGGAAACATTTTTGTTTGATTTGTGTCGAGTGAGATTTTCACCTAGAACCCAAAGGGGGGGGAACCCAAAGGGGGGGATATTGGCACTTTTCATGGAAAAATGTGAAAAATTAAAATTTCTAAAAATGAAAAAAATGCCTTCTATACACCTCAAACATTCACTCTTTTAACAGAAGATTGCTGTTTTTCGCAATATTTTTTGAAATTTGGGCTCTTTTAGCAACGTTAACACTAGCGCTGAAGCATCTTTTTTGCTCATTTCTTGTCTTTCAGGATTTATTCTTGGTTTTATTTTGTTTATTTGATGAAAATGAACAACAATACACACCATGGAAACATTTTTGTTTGATTTCTGTCGAGCGAGATTTTCACCTAGAACCCAAAGGGGGGGTATTGGCACTTTTCATGGAAAAATGTGAAAAATTAAAATTTCTAAAAATGAAAAAAATGCCTTCTATACACCTCAAACATTCACTCTTTTAACAGAAGATTGCTGTTTTTCGCAATATTATTTGAAATTTGGGCTCTTTTAGTAACGTTAACACTTGCGCTGAAGCATCTTTTGTGCTCATTTCTTGTCTTTCAGGATTTATTCTGGGTTTTATTTTGTTTATTTGATGAAAATGAACAACAATACACACCATGGAAACATTTTTGTTTGATTTCTGTCGAGTGAGATTTTCACCTAGAACCCAAAGGGTATTCTAGGGGGGTATTGGCACTTTTCATGGAAAAATGTAAAAAATTAAAATTTCTAAAAATAAAATAAATGCCTTCTATACACCTCAAACAATCACTCTAAAACAGAAGATTGTTGTTTTTCGCATTATTTTCTGAAATTTGGGCTCTTTTAGCAACGTTAACACTTGCGCTGAAGCATCTTTTGTGCTCATTTCTTGTCTTTCAGGATTTATTCTGGGTTTTATTTTGTTTATTTGATGAAAATGAACAACAATACACACCATGGAAACATTTTTGTTTGATTTCTGTCGAGTGAGATTTTCACCTAGAACCCAAAGGGTATTCTAGGGGGGTATTGGCACTTTTCATGGAAAAATGTAAAAAATTAAAATTTCTAAAAATAAAATAAATGCCTTCTATACACCTCAAACAATCACTCTAAAACAGAAGATTGTTGTTTTTCGCATTATTTTCTGAAATTTGGGCTCTTTTAGCAACGTTAACACTTGCGCTGAAGCTTCTTTTATGCTCATTTCTTGTTTTTCAGGATTTATTCTGGGTTTTATTTTGTTTATTTGATGAAAATGAACAACAATACACACAATGGAAACATTTTTTTTTTATTTGTTGCGAGTGAGATTTTCACCTAGAACCCTAAGGGTGGGTATTGGCACTTTTCCTGGAAAAATGTGAAAAATTAAAATTTCTAAAAAGGAAAAAAATGCCTTCTATACACCTCAAACATTCACTCTTTTAACAGAAGATTGCTGTTTTTCGCAATATTTTTTGAAATTTGGGCTCTTTTAGCAACGTTAACACTAGCGCTGAAGCATCTTTTATGCTCATTTCTTGTCTTTCCGGATTTATTCTGGGTTTTATTTTGTTTATTTGATGAAAATGAACAACAATACACATCATGGAAACATTTTTGTTTGATTTGTGTCGAGTGAGATTTTCACCTAGAACCCAAAGGGGGGGGGAACCCAAAGGGGGGGGGATTGGCACTTTTCATGGAAAAATGTGAAAAATTAAAATTTCTAAAAATAAAATAAATGCCTTCAATACACTTCAAACATTCACTTTAAAACAAAAGATTGCTGTTTTTCGCAATATTTTTTGAAATTTGGGCTCTTTTAGCAACGTTAACACTTGCGCTGAAGCATCTTTTATGCTCATTTCTTGTCTTTCAGGATTTATTCTGGGTTTTATTTTGTTTATTTGATGAAAATGAACAACAATACACAGCATGGAAACAGTTTTGTTTGATTTGTTTCGAGTGAGATTTTCACCTAGAACCCAAAGGGGGGGTATTGGCACTTTTCATGGAAAAATTTAAAAAATTAAAATTTCTAAAAATAAAATAAATGCCTTCAATACACTTCAAACATCCACTCTTTTAACAGAAGATTGGTGTTTTTCGCAATATTTTTTGAAATTTGGGCTCTTTTAGCAACGTTAACACTAGCGCTGAAGCATCTTTTTTTGCTCATTTCTTGTCTTTCCGGATTTATTCTGGGTTTTATTTCGTTTATTTGATGAAAATGAACAACAATACACACCATGGAAACATTTTTGTTTGATTTGTGTCTAGTGAGATTTTCACCTGGAACCCAAAGGTATTGGCACTTTTCATGGAAAAATGTGAAAAATTAAAATTTCTAAAAATAAAATAAATGCCTTCTATACACCTCAAACAATCACTCTAAAACAGAAGATTGTTGTTTTTCGCAATATTTTTTGAAATTTGGGATCTTTTAGCAACGTTAACACTTGCGCTGAAGCATCTTTTATGCTCATTTCTTGTTTTTCAGGATTTATTCTGGGTTTTATTTTGTTTATTTGATGAAAATGAACAACAATACACACAATGGAAACATTTTTGTTTGATTTGTGTCGAGTGAGATTTTCACCTAGAAACCAAAGGGGGGGGTATTGGCACTTTTCATGGAAAAATGTGAAAAATTAAAATTTCTAAAAATGAAAAAAATGCCTTCTATACACCTCAAACATTCACTCTACAACAGAAGATTGCTGTTTTTCGCAATATTTTTTGAAATTTGGGCTCTTTTAGCAACGTTAACACTTGCGCTGAAGCATCTTTTATGCTCATTTCTTGTCTTTCAGGATTTATTCTGGGCTTTATTTTGTTTATTTGATGAAAATGAACAACAATACACACCATGGAAACATTTTTGTTTGATTTGTGTCGAGTGAGATTTTCACCTAGAACCCAAAGGGGGGGGTATCGGCACTTTTCATGGAAAAATGTAAAAAATTAAAATTTATAAAAATAAAATAAATGGCTTCAATACACTTCAAACATCCACTCTTTTAACAGAAGATTGGTGTTTTTCGCAATATTTTTTGAAATTTGGGCTCTTTTAGCAACGTTAACACTAGCGCTGAAGCATCTTTTATGCTCATTTCTTGTCTTTCAGGATTTATTCTGGGTTTTATTTCGTTTATTTGATGAAAATGAACAACAATACACACCATGGAAACATTTTTGTTTGATTTCTGTCGAGTGAGATTTTCACCTAGAACCCAAAGGGTATTCTAGGGGGGTATTGGCACTTTTCATGGAAAAATGTAAAAAATTAAAATTTCTAAAAATAAAATAAATGCCTTCTATACACCTCAAACAATCACTCTAAAACAGAAGATTGTTGTTTTTCGCATTATTTTCTGAAATTTGGGCTCTTTTAGCAACGTTAACACTTGCGCTGAAGCATCTTTTGTGCTCATTTCTTGTCTTTCAGGATTTATTCTGGGTTTTATTTTGTTTATTTGATGAAAATGAACAACAATACACACCATGGAAACATTTTTGTTTGATTTCTGTCGAGTGAGATTTTCACCTAGAACCCAAAGGGTATTCTAGGGGGGTATTGGCACTTTTCATGGAAAAATGTAAAAAATTAAAATTTCTAAAAATAAAATAAATGCCTTCTATACACCTCAAACAATCACTCTAAAACAGAAGATTGTTGTTTTTCGCATTATTTTCTGAAATTTGGGCTCTTTTAGCAACGTTAACACCTGCGCTGAAGCTTCTTTTATGCTCATTTCTTGTTTTTCAGGATTTATTCTGGGTTTTATTTTGTTTATTTGATGAAAATGAACAACAATACACACAATGGAAACATTTTTTTTTTATTTGTTGCGAGTGAGATTTTCACCTAGAACCCTAAGGGTGGGTATTGGCACTTTTCCTGGAAAAATGTGAAAAATTAAAATTTCTAAAAAGGAAAAAAATGCCTTCTATACACCTCAAACATTCACTCTAATACAGAAGATTGTTGTTTTTCGCAATATTTTTTGAAATTTGGGCTCTTTTAGCAACGTTAACACTAGCGCTGAAGCATCTTTTATGCTCATTTCTTGTCTTTCCGGATTTATTCTGGGTTTTATTTTGTTTATTTGATGAAAATGAACAACAATACACATCATGGAAACATTTTTGTTTGATTTGTGTCGAGTGAGATTTTCACCTAGAACCCAAAGGGGGGGGGAACCCAAAGGGGGGGATATTGGCACTTTTCATGGAAAAATGTGAAAAATTAAAATTTCTAAAAATGAAAAAAATGCCTTCTATACACCTCAAACATTCACTCTTTTAACAGAAGATTGCTGTTTTTCGCAATATTTTTTGAAATTTGGGCTCTTTTAGCAACGTTAACACTAGCGCTGAAGCATCTTTTATGCTCATTTCTTGTCTTTCAGGATTTATTCTGGGCTTTATTTTGTTTATTTGATGAAAATGAACAACAATACACACCATGGAAACATTTTTGTTTGATTTGTGTCGAGTGAGATTTTCACCTAGAACCCAAAGGGGGGGGTATTGGCACTTTTCATATAAAAATGAGAAAAATTAAAATTTCTAAAAATGAAAAAAATGCCTTCTATACACCTCAAACATTCACTCTTTTAACAGAAGATTGCTGTTTTTCGCAATATTTTTTGAAATTTGGGCTCTTTTAGCAACGTTAACCCTAGCGCTGAAGCATCTTTTATGCTCATTTCTTGTCTTTCCGGATTTATTCTGGGTTTTATTTTGTTTATTTGATGAAAATGAACAACAATACACACCATGGAAAAATTTTTGTTTTATTTGTGTCGAGTGAGATTTTCACCTAGAACCCAAAGGGGTGGGTATTGGCACTTTTCATGGAAAAATGTGAAAAATTAAAATTTCTAAAAATAAAATAAATGCCTTCTATACACCTCAAACATTCTCTCTAAAACAGAAGATTGCTGTTTTTCGCAATATTTTTTGAAATTTGGGCTCTTTTAGCAACGTTAAGACTTGCGCTGAAGCATCTTTTATGCTCATTTCTTGTCTTTCAGGATTTATTCTGGGTTTTATTTTGTTTATTTGATGAAAATGACCAACAATACACCCCATGGAAACAGTTTTGTTTGATTTGTGTCGAGTGAGATTTTCACCTAGAACCCAAAGGGGTGGGTATTGGCACTTTTCATGGAAAAATGTGAAAAATTAAAATTTCTAAAAATAAAATAAATGCCTTCAATACACTTCAAACATTCACTTTAAAACAAAAGATTGCTGTTTTTCGCAATATTTTTTGAAATTTGGGCTCTTTTAGCAACGTTAACACTTGCGCTGAAGCATCTTTTATGCTCATTTCTTGTCTTTCAGGATTTATTCTGGGTTTTATTTTGTTTATTTGATGAAAATAAACAACAATACACAGCATGGAAACAGTTTTGTTTGATTTGTTTCGAGTGAGATTTTCACCTAGAACCCAAAGGGGGGGTATTGGCACTTTTCATGGAAAAATTTAAAAAATTAAAATTTCTAAAAATAAAATAAATGCCTTCAATACACTTCAAACATCCACTCTTTTAACAGAAGATTGGTGTTTTTCGCAATATTTTTTGAAATTTGGGCTCTTTTAGCAACGTTAACACTAGCGCTGAAGCATCTTTTTTTGCTCATTTCTTGTCTTTCCGGATTTATTCTGGGTTTTATTTCGTTTATTTGATGAAAATGAACAACAATACACACCATGGAAACATTTTTGTTTGATTTGTGTCTAGTGAGATTTTCACCTGGAACCCAAAGGTATTGGCACTTTTCATGGAAAAATGTGAAAAATTAAAATTTCTAAAAATAAAATAAATGCCTTCTATACTCCACAAACAATCACTCTAAAACAGAAGATTGTTGTTTTTCGCAATATTTTTTGAAATTTGGGATCTTTTAGCAACGTTAACACTTGCGCTGAAGCATCTTTTATGCTCATTTCTTGTTTTTCAGGATTTATTCTGGGTTTTATTTTGTTTATTTGATGAAAATGAACAACAATACACACAATGGAAACATTTTTGTTTGATTTGTGTCGAGTGAGATTTTCACTTAGATCCCCAAAGGGGGGGGTATTGGCACTTTTCATGGAAAAATGTGAAAAATTAAAATTTCTAAAAATGAAAAAAATGCCTTCTAAAATCCTCAAACATTCACTCTTTTAACAGAAGATTGCTGTTTTTCGCAATATTTTTTGAAATTTGGGCTCTTTTAGCAACGTTAACACTTGCGCTGAAGCATCTTTTATGCTCATTTCTTGTCTTTCAGGATTAATTCTGGGCTTTATTTTGTTTATTTGATGAAAATGAACAACAATACACACCATGGAAACATTTTTGTTTGATTTGTGTCGAGTGAGATTTTCACCTAGAACCCAAAGGGGGGGTATTGGAATTTTTCATGTAAAAATGTGAAAAATTAAAATTTCTAAAAATGAAAAAAATGCCTTCTATACACCTCAAACATTCACTCTTTTAACAGAAGATTGCTGTTTTTCGCAATATTTTTTGAAATTTGGGCTCTTTTAGCAACGTTAAACCTAGCGCTGAAGCATCTTTTATGCTCATTTCTTGTCTTTCCGGATTTATTCTGGGTTTTATTTTGTTTATTTGATGAAATTGAACAACAATACACACCATGGAAACATTTTTGTTTTATTTGTGTCGAGTGAGATTTTCACCTAGAACCCAAAGGGGTGGGTATTGGCACTTTTCATGGAAAAATGTGAAAAATTAAAATTTCTAAAAATAAAATAAATGCTTTCTATACACCTCAAACAATCCCTCTAAAACAGAAGATTGTTGTTTTTCGCAATATTTTTTGAAATTTGGGCTCTTTTAGCAACGTTAACACCTGCGCTGAAGCATCTTTTATGCTCATTTCTTGTTTTTCAGGATTTATTCTGGGTTTTATTTTGTTTATTTGATGAAAATGTACAACAATACACACCATGGAAACATTTTTTTTTGATTTGTTGCGAGTGAGATTTTCACCTAGAACCCAAAGGGTGGGTATTGGCACTTTTCCTGGAAAAATGTGAAAAATTAAAATTTCTAAAAATGAAAAAAATGCCTTCTATACACCTCAAACATTCACTCTTTTAACAGAAGATTGCTGTTTTTCGCAATATTTTTTGAAATTTGGGCTCTCTCAGCAACGTTAAGACTTGCGCTGAAGCATCTTTTATGCTCATTTCTTGTCTTTCAGGATTTATTCTGGGTTTTATTTTGTTTATTTGATGAAAATGACCAACAATACACACCATGGAAACAGTTTTGTTTGATTTGTGTCGAGTGAGATTTTCACCTAGAACCCAAAGGGGGGGGTATTTGCACTTTTCATGGAAAAATGTGAAAAATTAAAATTTCTAAAAATAAAATAAATGCCTTCAATACACTTCAAACATTCACTTTAAAACAGAAGATTGCTGTTTTTCGCAATATTTTTTGAAATTTGGGCTCTTTTAGCAACGTTAACACTTGCGCTGAAGCATCTTTTATGCTCATTTCTTGTCTTTCAGGATTTATTCTGGGTTTTATTTTGTTTATTTGATGAAAATGAAAAACAATACACACCATGGAAACAGTTTTGTTTGATTTGTGTCGAGTGAGATTTTCACCTAGAACCCAAAGGGGGGGGTATCGGCACTTTTCATGGAAAAATGTAAAAAATTAAAATTTCTAAAAATAAAATAAATGGCTTCAATACACTTCAAACATCCACTCTTTTAACAGAAGATTGGTGTTTTTCGCAATATTTTTTGAAATTTGGGCTCTTTTAGCAACGTTAACACTAGCGCTGAAGCATCTTTTATGCTCATTTCTTGTCTTTCAGGATTTACTCTGGGTTTTATTTCGTTTATTTGATGAAAATGAACAACAATACACACCATGGAAACATTTTTGTTTGATTTGTGTCTAGTGAGATTTTCACCTAGAACCCAAAGGTATTGGCACTTTTCATGGAAAAATTTGAAAAATTAAAATTTCTAAAAATAAAATAAATGCCTTCTATACACCTCAAACAATCACTCTAAAACTGAAGATTGTTGTTTTTCGCAATATTTTTTGAAATTTGGGATCTTTTAGCAACGTTAACACTTGCGCTGAAGCATCTTTTATGCTCATTTCTTGTTTTTCAGGATTTATTCTGGGTTTTATTTTGTTTATTTGATGAAAATGACCAACAATACACACCATGGAAACAGTTTTGTTTGATTTGTGTCGAGTGAGATTTTCACCTAGAACCCAAAGGGGGGGGTATTGGCACTTTTCATGGAAAAATGTGAAAAATTAAAATTTCTAAAAATAAAATAAATGCCTTCTATACACCTCAAACAATCACTCTAAAACAGAAGATTGTTGTTTTTCGCAATATTTTTTGAAATTTGGGCTCTTTTAGCAACGTTAACACTTGCGCTGAAGCATCTTTTATGCTCATTTCTTGTTTTTCAGGATTTATTCTGGGTTTTATTTTTTTTATTTGATGAAAATGAACAACAATACACACCATGGAAACATTTTTGTTTGATTTCTGTCGAGTGAGATTTTCACCTAGAACCCAAAGGGGGGGTATTGGCACTTTTCATGGAAAAATGTGAAAAATTAAAATTTCCAAAATTAAAAAAATGCTTTCTATACACCTCAAACATTCACTCTTAAACAGAAGATTGTTGTTTTTCGCATTATTTTTTGAAATTTGGGCTCTTTTAGCAACGTTAACACTTGCGCTGAAGCATCTTTTATGCACATTTCTTGTCTTTCAGGATTTATTCTGGGTTTTATTTTGTTTATTTGATGAAAATGACCAACAATACACACCATGGAAACAGTTTTGTTTGATTTGTGTCGAGTGAGATTTTCACCTAGAACCCAAAGGGGGGGGTATTGGCACTTTTCATGGAAAAATGTGAAAAATTAAAATTTCTAAAAATAAAATAAATGCCTTCTATACACCTCAAACATTCACTCTATTAACAGAAGATTGCTGTTTTTCGCAATATTTTTTGAAATTTGGGCTCTTTTAGCAACGTTAACCCTAGCGCTGAAGCATCTTTTATGCTCATTTCTTGTCTTTCCGGATTTATTCTGGGTTTTATTTTGTTTATTTGATGAAATTGAACAACAATACACACCATGGAAACATTTTTGTTTTATTTGTGTCGAGTGAGATTTTCACCTAGAACCCAAAGGGGTGGGTATTGGCACTTTTCATGGAAAAATTTGAAAAATTAAAATTTCTAAAAATAAAATAAATGCCTTCTATACACCTCAAACAATCCCTCTAAAACAGAAGATTGTTGTTTTTCGCAATATTTTTTGAAATTTGGGCTCTTTTAGCAACGTTAACACCTGCGCTGAAGCATCTTTTATGCTCATTTCTTGTTTTTCAGGATTTATTCTGGGTTTTATTTTGTTTATTTGATGAAAATGAACAACAATACACACCATGGAAACATTTTTGTTTGATTTCTGTCGAGTGAGATTTTCACCTAGAACCCAAAGGGGGGGGTATTGGCACTTTTCATGGAAAAATGTGAAAAATTAAAATTTCTAAAAATGAAAAAAATGCCTTCTATACACCTCAAACATTCACTCTTAAACAGAAGATTGTTGTTTTTCGCATTATTTTTTGAAATTTGGGCTCTTTTAGCAACGTTAACTCTTGCGCTGAAGCATCTTTTATGCACATTTCTTGTCTTTCAGGATTTATTCTGGGTTTTATTTTGTTTATTTGATGAAAATGACCAACAATACACACCATGGAAACAGTTTTGTTTGATTTGTGTCGAGTGAGATTTTCACCTAGAACCCAAAGGGGGGGGTATTGGCACTTTTCATGGAAAAATGTGAAAAATTAAAATTTCTAAAAATAAAATAAATGCCTTCTATACACCTCAAACATTCACTCTATTAACAGAAGATTGCTGTTTTTCGCAATATTTTTTGAAATTTGGGCTCTTTTAGCAACGTTAACCCTAGCGCTGAAGCATCTTTTATGCTCATTTCTTGTCTTTCCGGATTTATTCTGGGTTTTATTTTGTTTATTTGATGAAATTGAACAACAATACACACCATGGAAACATTTTTGTTTTATTTGTGTCGAGTGAGATTTTCACCTAGAACCCAAAGGGGTGGGTATTGGCACTTTTCATGGAAAAATTTGAAAAATTAAAATTTCTAAAAATAAAATAAATGCCTTCTATACACCTCAAACAATCCCTCTAAAACAGAAGATTGTTGTTTTTCGCAATATTTTTTGAAATTTGGGCTCTTTTAGCAACGTTAACACCTGCGCTGAAGCATCTTTTATGCTCATTTCTTGTTTTTCAGGATTTATTCTGGGTTTTATTTTGTTTATTTGATGAAAATGAACAACAATACACACCATGGAAACATTTTTGTTTGATTTCTGTCGAGTGAGATTTTCACCTAGAACCCAAAGGGGGGGTATTGGAACTTTTCATGGAAAAATGTGAAAAATTAAAATTTCTAAAAATGAAAAAAATGCCCTCTATACACCTCAAACATTCACTCTAAAACAGAAGATTGTTGTTTTTCGCATTATTTTTTGAAATTTGGGCTCTTTTAGCAACGTTAACACTTGCGCTGAAGCATCTTTTATGCTCATTTCTTGTCTTTCCGGATTTATTCTGGGTTTTATTTTGTTTATTTGATGAAAATGAACAACAATACACACCATGGAAACATTTTTGTTTGATTTGTGTCGAGTGAGATTTTCACCTAGAACCCAAAGGGGGGGGGAACCCAAAGGGGGGGGTATTGGCACTTTTCATGGAAAAATGTGAAAAATTAAAATTTCTAAAAATGAAAAAAATGCCTTCTATACACCTCAAACATTCACTCTTTTAACAGAAGATTGATGTTTTTCGCAATATTTTTTGAAATTTGGGCTCTTTTAGTAACGTTAACACTAGCGCTGAAGCATCTTTTTTGCTCATTTCTTGTCTTTCAGGATTTATTCTTGGTTTTATTTTGTTTATTTGATGAAAATGAACAACAATACACACCATGGAAACATTTTTGTTTGATTTGTGTCTAGTGAGATTTTCACCTAGAACCCAAAGGTATTGGCACTTTTCATGGAAAAATTTGAAAAATTAAAATTTCTAAAAATAAAATAAATGCCTTCTATACACCTCAAACAATCACTCTAAAACTGAAGATTGTTGTTTTTCATAATATTTTTTGAAATTTGGGATCTTTTAGCAACGTTAACACTTGCGCTGAAGCATCTTTTATGCTCATTTCTTGTTTTTCAGGATTTATTCTGGGTTTTATTTTGTTTATTTGATGAAAATGACCAACAATACACACCATGGAAACAGTTTTGTTTGATTTGTGTCGAGTGAGATTTTCACCTAGAACCCAAAGCGGGGGGGGGTATTGGCACTTTTCATGGAAAAATGTGAAAAATTAAAATTTCTAAAAATAAAATAAATGCCTTCTATACACCTCAAACAATCACTCTAAAACAGAAGATTGTTGTTTTTCGCAATATTTTTTGAAATTTGGGCTCTTTTAGCAACGTTAACACTTGCGCTGAAGCATCTTTTATGCTCATTTCTTGTTTTTCAGGATTTATTCTGGGTTTTATTTTTTTTATTTGATGAAAATGAACAACAATACACACCATGGAAACATTTTTGTTTGATTTCTGTCGAGTGAGATTTTCACCTAGAACCCAAAGGGGGGGGTATTGGCACTTTTCATGGAAAAATGTGAAAAATTAAAATTTCCAAAATTAAAAAAATGCCCTCTATACACCTCAAACATTCACTCTTAAACAGAAGATTGTTGTTTTTCGCATTATTTTTTGAAATTTGGGCTCTTTTAGCAACGTTAACACTTGCGCTGAAGCATCTTTTATGCTCATTTCTTGTCTTTCAGGATTTATTCTGGGTTTTAATTTGTTTATTTGATGAAAATGACCAACAATACACACCATGGAAACAGTTTTGTTTGATTTGTGTCGAGTGAGATTTTCACCTAGAACCCAAAGGGGGGGGTATTGGCACTTTTCATGGAAAAATGTGAAAAATTAAAATTTCTAAAAATAAAATAAATGCCTTCTATAAACCTCAAACAATCACTCTAAAACAGAAGATTGTTGTTTTTCGCAATATTTTTTGAAATTTGGGCTCTTTTAGCAACGTTAACACTTGCGCAGAAGCATCTTTTATGCTCATTTCTTGTTTTTCAGGATTTATTCTGGGTTTTATTTTTTTATTTGATGAAAATGAACAACAATACACACCATGGAAACATTTTTGTTTGATTTCTGTCGAGTGAGATTTTCACCTAGAACCCTAAGGGTGGGTATTGGCACTTTTCCTGGAAAAATGTGAAAAATTAAAATTTCTAAAAAGGAAAAAAATGCCTTCTATACACCTCAAACATTCACTCTTTTAACAGAAGATTGCTGTTTTTCGCAATATTTTTTGAAATTTGGGCTCTTTTAGCAACGTTAACACTAGCGCTGAAGCATCTTTTATGCTCATTTCTTGTCTTTCCGGATTTATTCTGGGTTTTATTTTGTTTATTTGATGAAAATGAACAACAATACACACCATGGAAACATTTTTGTTTGATTTGTGTCGAGTGAGATTTTCACCTAGAACCCAAAGGGGGGGGGGAACCCAAAGGGGGGGGTATTGGCACTTTTCATGGAAAAATGTGAAACATTAAAATTTCTAAAAATGAAAAAAATGCCTTCTATACACCTCAAACATTCACTCTTTTAACAGAAGATTGCTGTTTTTCGCAATATTTTTTGAAATTTGGGCTCTTTTAGCAACGTTAACACTTGCGCTGAAGCATCTTTTATGCTCATTTCTTGTCTTTCAGGATTTATTCTGGGCTTTATTTTGTTTATTTGATGAAAATGAACAACAATACACACCATGGAAACATTTTTGTTTGATTTGTGTCGAGTGAGATTTTCACCTAGAACCCAAAGGGGGGGGTATTGGCACTTTTCATGTAAAAATGTGAAAAATTAAAATTTCTAAAAATGAAAAAAATGCCTTCTATACACCTCAAACATTCACTCTTTTAACAGAAGATTGCTGTTTTTCGCAATATTTTTTGAAATTTGGGCTCTTTTAGCAACGTTAACCCTAGCCCTGAAGCATCTTTTATGCTCATTTCTTGTCTTTCCGGATTTATTCTGGGTTTTATTTTGTTTATTTGATGAAAATGAACAACAATACACACCATGGAAACATTTTTGTGTTATTTGTGTCGAGTGAGATTTTCACCTAGAACCCAAAGGGGTGGGTATTGGCACTTTTCATGGAAAAATGTGAAAAATTAAAATTTCTAAAAATAAAATAAATGCCTTCAATACACTTCAAACATTCACTTTAAAACAGAAGATTGCTGTTTTTCGCAATATTTTTTGAAATTTGGGCTCTTTTAGCAACGTTAACACTTGCGCTGAAGCATCTTTTATGCTCATTTCTTGTCTTTCAGGATTTATTCTGGGTTTTATTTTGTTTATTTGATGAAAATGAACAACAATACACACCATGGAAACAGTTTTGTTTGATTTGTGTCGAGTGAGATTTTCACCTAGAACCCAAAGGGGGGGTATTGGCACTTTTCATGGAAAAATGTGAAAAATTAAAATTTCTAAAAATGAAAAAAATGCCCTCTATACACCTCAAACATTCACTCTAAAACAGAAGATTGTTGTTTTTCGCATTATTTTTTGAAATTTGGGCTCTTTTAGTAACGTTAACACTTGCGCTGAAGCATCTTTTATGCTCATTTCTTGTCTTTCAGGATTTATTCTGGGTTTAATTTTGTTTATTTGATGAAAATGAACAACAATACACACCATGGAAACATTTTTGTTTGATTTCTGTCGAGTGAGATTTTCACCTAGAACCCAAAGGGGGGGGTATTGGCACTTTTCATGGAAAAATGTAAAAAATTAAAATTTCTAAAAATAAAATAAATGCCTTCTATACACCTCAAACAATCACTCTAAAACAGAAGATTGTTGTTTTTCGCATTATTTTTTGAAATTTGGGCTCTTTTAGCAACGTTAACACTTGCGCTGAAGCATCTTTTATGCTCATTTCTTGTTTTTCAGGATTTATTCTGGGTTTTATTTGTTTATTTGATGAAAATGAACAACAATACACACAATGGAAACATTTTTTTTTTATTTGTTGCGAGTGAGATTTTCACCTAGAACCCTAAGGGTGGGTATTGGCACTTTTCCTGGAAAAATGTGAAAAATTAAAATTTCTAAAAAGGAAAAAAATGCCTTCTATACACCTCAAACATTCACTCTTTTAACAGAAGATTGCTGTTTTTTCGCAATATTTTTTGAAATTTGGGCTCTTTAGCAACGTTAACACTAGCGCTGAAGCATCTTTTATGCTCATTTCTTGTCTTTCCGGATTTATTCTGGGTTTTATTTTGTTTATTTGATGAAAATGAACAACAATACACACCATGGAAACATTTTTGTTTGATTTGTGTCGAGTGAGATTTTCACCTAGAACCCAAAGGGGGGGGGGAACCCAAAGGGGGGGGTAATGGCACTTTTCATGGAAAAATGTGAAACATTAAAATTTCTAAAAATGAAAAAAATGCCTTCTATACACCTCAAACATTCACTCTTTTAACAGAAGATTGCTGTTTTTCGCAATATTTTTTGAAATTTGGGCTCTTTTAGCAACGTTAACACTTGCGCTGAAGCATCTTTTATGCTCATTTCTTGTCTTTCAGGATTTATTCTGGGCTTATTTGTTTATTTGATGAAAATGAACAACAATACACACCATGGAAACATTTTTGTTTGATTTGTGTCGAGTGAGATTTTCACCTAGAACCCAAAGGGGGGGGTATTGGCACTTTTCATGTAAAAATGTGAAAAATTAAAATTTCTAAAAATGAAAAAAATGCCTTCTATACACCTCAAACATTCACTCTTTTAACAGAAGATTGCTGTTTTTCGCAATATTTTTGAAATTTGGGCTCTTTAGCAACGTTAACCCTAGCCCTGAAGCATCTTTTATGCTCATTTCTTGTCTTTCCGGATTTATTCTGGGTTTTATTTTGTTTATTTGATGAAAATGAACAACAATACACACCATGGAAACATTTTTGTGTTATTTGTGTCGAGTGAGATTTTCACCTAGAACCCAAAGGGGTGGGTATTGGCACTTTTCATGGAAAAATGTGAAAAATTAAAATTTCTAAAAATAAAATAAATGCCTTCAATACACTTCAAACATTCACTTTAAAACAGAAGATTGCTGTTTTTCGCAATATTTTTGAAATTTGGGCTCTTTTAGCAACGTTAACACTTGCGCTGAAGCATCTTTTATGCTCATTTCTTGTCTTTCAGGATTTATTCTGGGTTTATTTTGTTTATTTGATGAAAATGAACAACAATACACACCATGGAACAGTTTTGTTTGATTTGTGTCGAGTGAGATTTTCAACCTAGAACCCAAAGGGGGGGGTATTGGCACTTTTCATGAAAAATGTAAAAAATTAAAATTTCTAAAAATAAAATAAATGCCTTCAATACACTTCAAACATCCACTCTATTAACAGAAGATTGGTGTTTTTCGCAATATTTTTTGAAATTTGGGCTCTTTTAGCAACGTTAACACTAGCGCTGAAGCATCTTTTATGCTCATTTCTTGTCTTTCAGGATTCATTCTGGGTTTTATTTCGTTTATTTCATGAAAATGAACAACAATACACACCATGGAAACATTTTTGTTTGATTTGTGTCTAGTGAGATTTTCACCTAGAACCCAAAGGGGGGGGTATTGGCACTTTTCATGGAAAAATGTAAAAAATTAAAATTTCTAAAAATAAAATAAATGCCTTCAATACACTTCAAACATCCACTCTATTAACAGAAGATTGGTGTTTTTCGCAATATTTTTTGAAATTTGGGCTCTTTTAGCAACGTTAACACTAGCGCTGAAGCATCTTTTATGCTCATTTCTTGTCTTTTCGGATTTATTCTGGGTTTTATTTTGTTTATTTGATGAAAAGAACAACGATACACACCATGGAAACATTTTTTTTTTTATTTGTTGCGAGTGAGATTTTCACCTAGAACCCAAAGGGTGGGTATTGGCACTTTTCCTGGAAAAATGTGAAAAATTAAAATTTCTAAAAATGAAAAAAATGCCTTCTATACACCTCAAACATTCACTCTTTTAACAGAAGATTGCTGTTTTTCGCAATATTTTTTGAAATTTGGGCTCTCTCAGCAACGTTAAGACTTGCGCTGAAGCATCTTTTATGCTCATTTCTTGTCTTTCAGGATTTATTCTGGGTTTTATTTTGTTTATTTGATGAAAATGACCAACAATACACACCATGGAAACAGTTTTGTTTGATTTGTGTCGAGTGAGATTTTCACCTAGAATCCAAAGGGGGGGGTATTTGCACTTTTCATGGAAAAATGTGAAAAATTAAAATTTCTAAAAATAAAATAAATGCCTTCAATACACTTCAAACATTCACTTTAAAACAGAAGATTGCTGTTTTTCGCAATATTTTTTTGAAATTTGGGCTCTTTTAGTAACGTTAACACTAGCGCTGAAGCATCTTTTTTGCTCATTTCTTGTCTTTCAGGATTTATTCTTGGTTTTATTTTGTTTATTTGATGAAAATGAACAACAATACACACCATGGAAACATTTTTGTTTGATTTCTGTCGAGCGAGATTTTCACCTAGAACCCAAAGGGGGGGTATTGGCACTTTTCATGGAAAAATGTGAAAAATTAAAATTTCTAAAAATGAAAAAAATGCCTTCTATACACCTCAAACATTCCCTCTTTTAACAGAAGGTTGCTGTTTTTCGCAATATTTTTTGAAATTTGGGCTCTTTTAGTAACGTTAACACTTGCGCTGAAGCATCTTTTATGCTCATTTCTTGTCTTTCAGGATTTATTCTGGGTTTTATTTTGTTTATTTGATGAAAATGAACAACAATACACACCATGGAAACATTTTTGTTTGATTTCTGTCGAGTGAGATTTTCACCTAGAACCCAAAGGGGGGGGTATTGGCACTTTTCATGGAAAAATGTGAAAAATTAAAATTTCTAAAAATAAAATAAATGCCTTCTATACACCTCAAACAATCACTCTAAAACAGAAGATTGTTGTTTTTCGCAATATTTTTTTAAATTTGGGCTCTTTTAGCAACGTTAACACTTGCGCTGAAGCATCTTTTATGCTCATTTCTTGTTTTTCAGGATTTATTCTGGGTTTTATTTTGTTTATTTGATGAAAATGAACAACAATACACACAATGGAAACATTTTTGTTTGATTTGTGTCGAGTGAGATTTTCACCTAGATCCCCAAAGGGGGGGGTATTGGCACTTTTCATGGAAAAATGTGAAAAATTAAAATTTCTAAAAATGAAAAAAATGCCTTCTATACACCTCAAACATTCACTCTTTTAACAGAAGATTTCTGTTTTTCGCAATATTTCTTGAAATTTGGGCTCTTTTAGTAACGTTAACACTTCCGCGGAAGCATCTTTTATGCTCATTTCTTGTCTTTCAGGATTTATTCTGGGTTTTATTTTGTTTATTTGATGAAAATGAACAACAATACACACCATGGAAACATTTTTTTTTGATTTGTTGCGAGTGAGATTTTCACCTAGAACCCAAAGGGTGGGTATTGGCACTTTTCCTGGAAAAATGTGAAAAATTAAAATTTCTAAAAATGAAAAAAATGCCTTCTATACACCTCAAACATTCACTCTTTTAACAGAAGATTGCTGTTTTTCGCAATATTTTTTGAAATTTGGGCTCTTTTAGCAACGTTAACACTAGCGCTGAAGCATCTTTTATGCTCATTTCTTGTCTTTCCGGATTTATTCTGGGTTTTATTTTGTTTATTTGATGAAAATGAACACAATACACACCATGGAAACATTTTTGTTTGATTTGTGTCGAGTGAGATTTTCACCTAGAACCCAAAGGGGGGGGGAACCCAAAGGGGGGGGTATTGGCACTTTTCATGGAAAAATGTGAAACATTAAAATTTCTAAAAATGAAAAAAATGCCTTCTATACACCTCAAACATTCACTCTTTTAACAGAAGATTGCTGTTTTTCGCAATATTTTTTGAAATTTGGGCTCTTTTAGCAACGTTAACACTTGCGCTGAAGCATCTTTTATGCTCATTTCTTGTCTTTCAGGATTTATTCTGGGCTTTATTTTGTTTATTTGATGAAAATGAACAACAATACACACCATGGAAACATTTTTGTTTGATTTGTGTCGAGTGAGATTTTCACCTAGAACCCAAAGGGGGGGGTATTGGCACTTTTCATGTAAATATGTGAAAAATTAAAATTTCTAAAAATGAAAAAAATGCCTTCTATACACCTCAAACATTCACTCTTTTAACAGAAGATTGCTGTTTTTCGCAATATTTTTTGAAATTTGGGCTCTTTTAGCAACGTTAACCCTAGCCCTGAAGCATCTTTTATGCTCATTTCTTGTCTTTCCGGATTTATTCTGGGTTTTATTTTGTTTATTTGATGAAAATGAACAACAATACACACCATGGAAACATTTTTGTTTGATTTGTGTCGAGTGAGATTTTCACCTAGAACCCAAAGGGGGGGGTATTGGCACTTTTCATGGAAAAATGTGAAAAATTAAAATTTCTAAAAATGAAAAAAATGCCTTCTATACACCTCAAACATTCACTCTAAAAAGAAGATTGCTGCTTTTCGCAATATTTTTTGAAATTTGGGCTCTTTTAGCAACGTTAACACTTGCGCTGAAGCATCTTTTATGCTAATTTCTTGCCTTTCCGGATTTATTCTTGGTTTTATTTTGTTTATTTGATGAAAATGAACAACAAAACACACCATGGAAACATTTTTGTTTGATTTGTGTCGAGTGAGATTTTCACCTAGAACCCAAAAGGGGGGGTATTGGCACTTTTCATGGAAAAATGTGAAAAATTAAAATTTCTAAAAATGAAAAAAATGCCTTCTATACACCTCAAACATTCACTCTTTTAACAGAAGATTGCTGTTTTTCGCAATATTTTTTGAAATTTGGGCTCTTTTAGTAACGTTAACACTTGCGCTGAAGCATCTTTTATGCTCATTTCTTGTCTTTCAGGATTTATTCTGGGTTTTATTTTGTTTATTTGATGAAAATGACCAACAATACACACCATGGAAACAGTTTTGTTTGATTTGGGTCGAGTGAGATTTTCACCTAGAACCCAAAGGGGGGGGTATTGGCACTTTTCATGGAAAAATGTGAAAAATTAAAATTTCTAAAAATAAAATAAATGCCTTCTATACACCTCAAACAATCACTCTAAAACAGAAGTTAGTGGTTTTTTTCGCAATATTTTTTGAAATTTTCGCTCTTTTAGCAACGTTAACACTTGCGCTGAAGAATCTTTTATGCTCATTTCTTGTCTTTCAGGATTTATTCTTGGTTTTATTTTGTTTATTTGATGAAAATGAACAACAATACACACCATGGAAACATTTTTGTTTGATTTGTGTCGAGTGAGATTTTCACCTAGAACCCAAAGGGAGGGTATTGGCACTTTTCATGGAAAAATGAAAAAAATAAAAATTTCTAAAAATGAAATAAATGCCTTCTAAACACCTCAAACATTCACTCTAAAACAGAAGATTGCTGTTTTTCGCAATATTTTTTTAAATTTGGGCTCTTTTCGCAACGTTAACACTAGCGCTGAAGCATCTTTTATGCTCATTTCTTGTCTTTCCGGATTTATTCTGGGTTTTATTTTGTTTATTTGATGAAAATGAACAACAATACACACCATGGAAACATTTTTGTTTGATTTGTGTCGAGTGAGATTTTCACCTAGAACCCAAAGGGGGGGGGGAACCCAAAGGGGGGGGTATTGGCACTTTTCATGGAAAAATGTGAAACATTAAAATTTCTAAAAATGAAAAAAATGCCTTCTATACACCTCAAACATTCACTCTTTTAACAGAAGATTGCTGTTTTTCGCAATATTTTTTGAAATTTGGGCTCTTTTAGCAACGTTAACACTTGCGCTGAAGCATCTTTTATGCTCATTTCTTGTCTTTCAGGATTTATTCTGGGCTTTATTTTGTTTATTTGATGAAAATGAACAACAATACACACCATGGAAACATTTTTGTTTGATTTGTGTCGAGTGAGATTTTCACCTAGAACCCAAAGGGGGGGGTATTGGCACTTTTCATGTAAAAATGTGAAAAATTAAAATTTCTAAAAATGAAAAAAATGCCTTCTATACACCTCAAACATTCACTCTTTTAACAGAAGATTGCTGTTTTTCGCAATATTTTTTGAAATTTGGGCTCTTTTAGCAACGTTAACCCTAGCCCTGAAGCATCTTTTATGCTCATTTCTTGTCTTTCCGGATTTATTCTGGGTTTTATTTTGTTTATTTGATGAAAATGAACAACAATACACACCATGGAAACATTTTTGTGTTATTTGTGTCGAGTGAGATTTTCACCTAGAACCCAAAGGGGTGGGTATTGGCACTTTTCATGGAAAAATGAGAAAAATTAAAATTTCTAAAAATAAAATAAATGCCTTCAATACACTTCAAACATTCACTTTAAAACAGAAGATTGCTGTTTTTCGCAATATTTTTTGAAATTTGGGCTCTTTTAGCAACGTTAACACTTGCGCTGAAGCATCTTTTATGCTCATTTCTTGTCTTTCAGGATTTATTCTGGGTTTTATTTTGTTTATTTGATGAAAATGAACAACAATACACACCATGGAAACAGTTTTGTTTGATTTGTGTCGAGTGAGATTTTCACCTAGAACCCAAAGGGGGGGGTATTGGCACTTTTCATGGAAAAATGTAAAAAATTAAAATTTCTAAAAATAAAATAAATGCCTTCAATACACTTCAAACATCCACTCTATTAACAGAAGATTGGTGTTTTTCGCAATATTTTTTGAAATTTGGGCTCTTTTAGCAACGTTAACACTAGCGCTGAAGCATCTTTTATGCTCATTTCTTGTCTTTCAGGATTCATTCTGGGTTTTATTTCGTTTATTTCATGAAAATGAACAACAATACACACCATGGAAACATTTTTGTTTGATTTGTGTCTAGTGAGATTTTCACCTAGAACCCAAAGGTATTGGCACTTTTCATGGAAAAATTTGAAAAATTAAAATTTCTAAAAATAAAATAAATGCCTTCTATACACCTCAAACAATCACTCTTAAACAGAAGATTGTTGTTTTTCGCAATTTTTTTTTAAATTTGGGATCTTTTAGCAACGTTAACACTTGCGCTGAAGCATCTTTTATGCTCATTTCTTGTTTTTCAGGATTTATTCTGGGTTTTATTTTGTTTATTTGATGAAAATGAACAACAATACACACAATGGAAACATTTTTGTTTGATTTGTGTCGAGTGAGATTTTCACCTAGATCCCCAAAGGGGGGGGTATTGGCACTTTTCATGGAAAAATGTGAAAAATTAAATTTCTAAAAATGAAAAAAATGCCTTTTATACACCTCAAACATTCACTCTTTTAACAGAAGATTGCTGTTTTTCGCAATATTTTTTGAAATTTGGGCTCTTTTAGCAACGTTAACCCTAGCGCTGAAGCATCTTTTATGCTCATTTCTTGTCTTTTCGGATTTATTCTGGGTTTTATTTTGTTTATTTGATGAAAAGAACAACGATACACACCATGGAAACATTTTTTTTTTTATTTGTTGCGAGTGAGATTTTCACCTAGAACCCAAAGGGTGGGTATTGGCACTTTTCCTGGAAAAATGTGAAAAATTAAAATTTCTAAAAATGAAAAAAATGCCTTCTATACACCTCAAACATTCACTCTTTTAACAGAAGATTGCTGTTTTTCGCAATATTTTTTGAAATTTGGGCTCTCTCAGCAACGTTAAGACTTGCGCTGAAGCATCTTTTATGCTCATTTCTTGTCTTTCAGGATTTATTCTGGGTTTTATTTTGTTTATTTGATGAAAATGAACAACAATACACACCATGGAAACATTTTTGTTTGATTTCTGTCGAGCGAGATTTTCACCTAGAACCCAAAGGGGGGGTATTGGCACTTTTCATGGAAAAATGTGAAAAATTAAAATTTCTAAAAATGAAAAAAATGCCTTCTATACACCTCAAACATTCCCTCTTTTAACAGAAGGTTGCTGTTTTTCGCAATATTTTTTGAAATTTGGGCTCTTTTAGTAACGTTAACACTTGCGCTGAAGCATCTTTTATGCTCATTTCTTGTCTTTCAGGATTTATTCTGGGTTTTATTTTGTTTATTTGATGAAAATGAACAACAATACACACCATGGAAACATTTTTGTTTGATTTCTGTCGAGTGAGATTTTCACCTAGAACCCAAAGGGGGGGGTATTGGCACTTTTCATGGAAAAATGTGAAAAATTAAAATTTCTAAAAATAAAATAAATGCCTTCTATACACCTCAAACAATCACTCTAAAACAGAAGATTGTTGTTTTTCGCAATATTTTTTTAAATTTGGGCTCTTTTAGCAACGTTAACACTTGCGCTGAAGCATCTTTTATGCTCATTTCTTGTTTTTCAGGATTTATTCTGGGTTTTATTTTGTTTATTTGATGAAAATGAACAACAATACACACAATGGAAACATTTTTGTTTGATTTGTGTCGAGTGAGATTTTCACCTAGATCCCCAAAGGGGGGGGTATTGGCACTTTTCATGGAAAAATGTGAAAAATTAAAATTTCTAAAAATGAAAAAAATGCCTTCTATACACCTCAAACATTCACTCTTTTAACAGAAGATTTCTGTTTTTCGCAATATTTCTTGAAATTTGGGCTCTTTTAGTAACGTTAACACTTCCGCGGAAGCATCTTTTATGCTCATTTCTTGTCTTTCAGGATTTATTCTGGGTTTTATTTTGTTTATTTGATGAAAATGAACAACAATACACACCATGGAAACATTTTTTTTTGATTTGTTGCGAGTGAGATTTTCACCTAGAACCCAAAGGGTGGGTATTGGCACTTTTCCTGGAAAAATGTGAAAAATTAAAATTTCTAAAAATGAAAAAAATGCCTTCTATACACCTCAAACATTCACTCTTTTAACAGAAGATTGCTGTTTTTCGCAATATTTTTTGAAATTTGGGCTCTTTTAGCAACGTTAACACTAGCGCTGAAGCATCTTTTATGCTCATTTCTTGTCTTTCCGGATTTATTCTGGGTTTTATTTTGTTTATTTGATGAAAATGAACAACAATACACACCATGGAAACATTTTTGTTTGATTTGTGTCGAGTGAGATTTTCACCTAGAACCCAAAGGGGGGGGGAACCCAAAGGGGGGGGTATTGGCACTTTTCATGGAAAAATGTGAAAAATTAAAATTTTTAAAAATGAAAAAAATGCCTTTTATACACCTCAAACATTCACTCTTTTAACAGAAGATTGCTGTTTTTCGCAATATTTTTTTGAAATTTGGGCTCTTTTAGTAACGTTAACACTTGCGCTGAAGCATCTTTTATGCTCATTTCTTGTCTTTCAGGATTTATTCTTGGTTTTATTTTGTTCATTTGATGAAAATGAACAACAATACACACCATGGAAACATTTTTTTTTGATTTCTTTCGAGCGAGATTTTCACCTAGAACCCAAAGGGAGGGGTATTGGCACTTTTAATGGAAAAATGTGAAAAATTAAAATTTCTAAAAATGAAAAAAATGCCTTCTATACACCTCAAACATTCACTCTTTTAACAGAAAATTGCTGTTTTTCGCAATATTTTTTGAAATTTGGGCTCTTTTAGTATAGTTAACACTTGCGCTGAAGCATCTTTTATGCTCATTTCTTGTCTTTCAGGATTTATTCTGGGTTTTATTTTGTTTATTTGATGAAAATGAACAACAATACACACCATGGAAACATTTTTGTTTGATTTGGTTCGAGTGAGATTTTCACCTAGAACCCAAAGGAGGGGGTATTGGCACTTTTCATGGAAAAATGTGAAAAATTAAAATTTCTAAAAATAAAATAAATGCCTTCTATACACCTCAAACAATCACTCTAAAACAGAAGATTGTTGTTTTTTGAAATTTGGGCTCTTTTAGCAACGTAAACACTTGCGCTGAAGCATCTTTTATGCTCATTTCTTGTCTTTCATGATTTATTCTGGGTTTTATTTTGTTTATTTGATGAAAATGAACAACAATACACAGCATGGAAACATTTTTGTTTGATTTGTGTCGAGTGAGATTTTCACCTAGAACCCAAAGGGGGGGGTATTGGCACTTTTCATGTAAAAATGTGAAAAATTAAAATTTCTAAAAATGAAAAAAAACGCCTTCTAAACACCTCAGACATTCACTCTTTTAACAGAAGATTGCTGTTTTTCGCAATATTTTTTGAAATTTGGGCTCTTTTACCAACGTTAACCCTAGCGCTGAAGCATCTAAAATGCTCATTTCTTGTCTTTCCGGATTTATTCTGGGTTTTATTTTGTTTATTTGATGAAAATGAACAACAATACACACCATGGAAACATTTTTGTTTGATTTGTGTCGAGTGAGATTTTCACCTAGAACCCAAAGGGGGGGGTATTGGCACTTTTCATGGAAAAATGTGAAAAATTAAAATTTCCAAAAATGAAAAAAATGCCCTCTATACACCTCAAACATTCACTCTAAAACAGAAGATTCCTGTTTTTCGCAATATGTTTTGAAATTTGGGCTCTTTTAGCAACGATAACACTTGCGCTGAAGCATCTTTTATGCTCATTTCTTGTCTTTCCGGATTTATTCTGGGTTTTATTTCGTTTATTTGATGAAAATGAACAACAATATACGCCATGGAAACATTTTTGTTTGATTTGTGTCGAGTGAGATTTTCACCTAGAACCCAAAGGGGGGGTATTGGCACTTTTCATGGAAAAATGTGAAAAATTAAAATTTCTAAAAATGAAAAAAATGCCTTCTATACACCTCAAACATTCACTCTTTAACAGAAGATTGCTGTTTTTCGCAATATTTTTTGAAATTTGGGCTCTTTTAGTAACGTTAACACTTGCGCTGAAGCATCTTTTATGTTCATTTCTTGTCTTTCAGGATTTATTCTTGGTTTTATGTTGTTTATTTGATGAAAATGAACAACAATACACACCATGGAAACATTTTTGTTTGATTTCTGTCGAGCGAGATTTTCACCTAGAACCCAAAGGGGGGGGGATTGGCACTTTTCATGGAAAAATGTGAAAAATTAAATTTTCTAAAAATGAAAAAAATGCCTTCTATACACCTCAAACATTCACTCTTTAACAGAAGATTGCTGTTTTTCGCAATATTTTTTGAAATTTGGGCTCTTTTAGTAACGTTAACACTTGCGCTGAAGCATCTTTTATGCTCATTTCTTGTCTTTCAGGATTTATTCTGGGTTTTATTTTGTTTATTTGATGAAAATGAACAACAATACACACCATGGAAACATTTTTGTTTGATTTGTGTCGAGTGAGATTTTCACCTAGAACCCAAAGGGGGGGGTATTGGCACTTTTCATGTAAAAATGTGAAAAATTAAAATTTCTAAAAATGAAAAAAATGCCTTCTATACACCTCAAACATTCACTCTTTTAACAGAAGATTGCTGTTTTTCGCAATATTTTTTGAAATTTGGGCTCTTTTAACAACGTTAACCCTAGCGCTGAAGCATCTTTTATTCTCATTTCTTGTCTTTCCGGATTTATTCTGGGTTTTATTTTGTTTATTTGATGAAAATGAACAACAATACACACCATGGAAACATTTTTGTTTGATTTGTGTCGAGTGAGATTTTCACCTAGAACCCAAAGGGGGGGGTATTGGCACTTTTCATGGAAAAATGTGAAAAATTAAAATTTCTAAAAATGAAAAAAATGCCTTCTATACACCTCAAACATTCACTCTTTTAACAGAAAATTGCTGTTTTTCGCAATATTTTTTGAAATTTGGGCTCTTTTAGTATAGTTAACACTTGCGCTGAAGCATCTTTTATGCTCATTTCTTGTCTTTCAGGATTTATTCTTGGTTTTATTTTGTTTATTTGATGAAAATGAACAACAATACACACCATGGAAACATTTTTGTTTGATTTGTGTCGAGTGGGATTTTCACCTAGAAGCAAAAGGAGGGGGGGCAATGTATTGGCACTTTTCATGGAAAAATGTGAAAAATTAAAATTTCTAAAAATAAAATAAATGCCTTCTATACACCTCAAACAATCACTCTAAAACAGAAGATTGTTGTTTTTCGCATTATATTTTGAAATTTGGGCTCTTTTAGCAACGTTAACACTTGCGCTGAAGCATCTTTTATGCTCATTTCTTGTCTTTCAGGATTTATTCTGGGTTTTATTTTGTTTATTTGATGAAAATGAACAACAATACACACCATGGAAACATTTTTGTTTGATTTCTGTCGAGTGAGATTTTCACCTAGAACCCAAAGGGGGGGGTATTGGCACTTTTCATGGAAAAATGTAAAAAATTAAAATTTCTAAAAATAAAATAAATGCCTTCTATACACCTCAAACAATCACTCTAAAACAGAAGATTGTTGTTTTTCGCATAATTTTTTGAAATTTGGGCTCTTTTAGCAACGTTAACACTTGCGCTGAAGCATCTTTTATGCTCATTTCTTGTTTTTCAGGATTTATTCTGGGTTTTATTTTGTTTATTTGATGAAAATGAACAACAATACACACAATGGAAACATTTTTTTTTATTTGTTGCGAGTGAGATTTTCACCTAGAACCCTAAGGGTGGGTATTGGCACTTTTCATGGAAAAATGTGAAAAATTAAAATTTCTAAAAAGGAAAAAAATGCCTTCTATACACCTCAAACATTCACTCTTTTAACAGAAGATTGCTGTTTTTCGCAATATTTTTTGAAATTTGGGCTCTTTTAGCAACGTTAACACTAGCGCTGAAGCATCTTTTATGCTCATTTCTTGTCTTTCCGGATTTATTCTGGGTTTTATTTTGTTTATTTGATGAAAATGAACAACAATACACACCATGGAAACATTTTTGTTTGATTTGTGTCGAGTGAGATTTTCACCTAGAACCCAAAGGGGGGGGGGAACCCAAAGGGGGGGGTATTGGCACTTTTCATGGAAAAATGTGAAACATTAAAATTTCTAAAAATGAAAAAAATGCCTTCTATACACCTCAAACATTCACTCTTTTAACAGAAGATTGCTGTTTTTCGCAATATTTTTTGAAATTTGGGCTCTTTTAGCAACGTTAACACTTGCGCTGAAGCATCTTTTATGCTCATTTCTTGTCTTTCAGGATTTATTCTGGGCTTTATTTTGTTTATTTGATGAAAATGAACAACAATACACACCATGGAAACATTTTTGTTTGATTTGTGTCGAGTGAGATTTTCACCTAGAACCCAAAGGGGGGGGTATTGGCACTTTTCATGTAAAAATGTGAAAAATTAAAATTTCTAAAAATGAAAAAAATGCCTTCTATACACCTTAAACATTCACTCTTTTAACAGAAGATTGGTGTTTTTCGCAATATTTTTTGAAATTTGGGCTATTTTAGCAACGTTAACACTAGCGCTGAAGCATCTTTTATGCTCATTTCTTGTCTTTCAGGATTTATTCTGGGTTTTATTTTGTTTATTTGATGAAAATGAACAACAATACACACAATGGAAACATTTTTGTTTGATTTGTGTCGAGTGAGATTTTCACCTAGATCCCCAAAGGGGGGGGTATTGGCACTTTTCATGGAAAAATGTGAAAAATTAAAATTTCTAAAAATGAAAAAAATGCCTTCTATACACCTCAAACATTCACTCTTTTAACAGAAGATTGCTGTTTTTCGCAATATTTCTTGAAATTTGGGCTCTTTTAGTAACGTTAACACTTCCGCGGAAGCATCTTTTATGCTCATTTCTTGTCTTTCAGGATTTATTCTGGGTTTTATTTTGTTTATTTGATGAAAATGAACAACAATACACACCATGGAAACATTTTTGTTTGATTTGTGTCGAGTGAGATTTTCACCTAGAACCCAAAGGGGGGGGGAACCCAAAGGGGGGGGTATTGGCACTTTTCATGGAAAAATGTGAAAAATTAAAATTTCTAAAAATGAAAAAAATGCCTTTTATACACCTCAAACATTCACTCTTTTAACAGAAGATTGCTGTTTTTTCGCAATATTTTTTTGAAATTTGGGCTCTTTTAGTAACGTTAACACTTGCGCTGAAGCATCTTTTATGCTCATTTCTTGTCTTTCAGGATTTATTCTTGGTTTTATTTTGTTCATTTGATGAAAATGAACAACAATACACACTATGGAAAACATTGTTTTTTGATTTCTTCGAGCGAGATTTTCACCTAGAACCCAAAGGGAGGGGTATTGGCACTTTTCATGGAAAAATGTGAATGAAAGTTAAAATTTATAAAATGAGTTTATATGATGCGATGGTAATGTGGGATCTTGTAAAAG
>NW_027287255.1:0-88393 GCF_022747635.1 Hetaerina americana
ATTTATTGTCTTTCAGGATACATTCTGGGTTTTATTTTGTTTATTTGATGAAAATGAACAACAATACACACCATGGAAACATTTTTGATTGATATGTGTCGAGTGAGATTTTCACCTAGAAACCCAAAGGGGGGGGTATTGGCACTTTTCATGGAAAAATGTGAAAAGTTACATTTTCTAAAAATGAAATAAATGCCTTCTAAACACCTCAAACATTCACTCTAAAACAGAAAATTGTTGTTTTTCGCAATATTTTTAGAAATTTGGGCTCTTTAAGTAACATTAACACTTTCGCTGAAGCAACTTTTATGCTCATTTCTTGTCTTTCAATATTAATTCTGGGTTTTATTTTGTATATTTAATGAAAATGAACAACAATACACACCATGGAAACATTTTTGATTGATATATGTCGAGTGAGATTTTCACCTAGAACCCAAAGGGGGGGGTATTGGCACTTTTCATGGAAAAATGTGAAAAATTAAATTTTCTAAAAATGAAATAAATGCCTTCTAAACACCTCAAACATTCACTCTAAAACAGAAGATTGTTTTTTTCGCAATATTTTTAGAAATTTTGGCTCTTTTAGTAACATTAACACCTGGGCTGAAGCATCTTTTATGATCATTTATTGTCTTTCAGGATTCATTCTGGGTTTTGTTTTGTTTATTTGATGAAAATGAACAAGAATACACACCTTGGATACATTTTTGTTTGATTTGTGTCGAGTGAGATTTTCACCTAGAACCAAAAGGGGGGGTATTGGCACTTTTCATGGAAAAATGTAAAAAATTAAATTTTCTAAAAATGAAATAAATGCCTTCTAAAAACCTCCAACATTCACTCTAAAACAGAAGATTGTTGTTTCTCGCAATATTTTTAGAAATTTGGGCTCTTTTAGTAACATTAACACCTGGGCTGAAGCATCTTTTATGATCATTTATTGTCTTTCAGGATTCATTCTGGGTTTTATTTTGTTTATTTGATGAAAAAGAACAACAATACACACCTTGGACACATTTTTGTTTGATTTGTGTCGAGTGAGATTTTCACCTAGAACCCAAAGGGGGTGGTATTGGCACTTTTCATGGAAAAATGTGAAAAATTAAATTTTCTAAAAATGAAATAAATGCCTTCTAAACACCTCAAACATTCACTCTAAAACAGAAGATTGTTTTTTTTCGCAATATTTTTAGAAATTTTAGCTCTTTTAGTAACATTAACACTAGCGCTGAGCATCTTTTATGATCATTTATTGTCTTTCAGGATACATTCTGGGTTTTATTTTGTTTATTTGATGAAAATGAACAACAATACACACCATTGAAACATTTTTGATTGATATGTGTCGAGTGAGATTTTCACCTAGAACCAAAGGGGGGGTATTGGCACTTTTCATGGAAAAATGTAAAAAATTAAATTTTCTAAAATGAAATAATTGCCTTCTAAACACCTCAAACATTCACTCTAAAACAGAAGATTGTTGTTTTTCGCAATATTTTTAGAAATTTGGACTCTTTAGTAACATTAACACTTGCGCTGTAGCATCTTTTATGCTCATTTCTTGTCTTTCAGGATTAATTCTGGGTTTTAATTTGTTTATTTGATGAAAATGAACAACAATACACACCATGGAAACATTTTTGATTGATATGTGTCGAGTGAGATTTTCACTTAGAACCCAAAGGGAGGGGTATTGGCACTTTTCATGGAAAAATGTGAAAAATTAAATTTTCTAAAAATGAAATAAATACCTTCTAAACACCTCAAACATTCACTCTAAAACAGAAGATTGTTTTTTTCGCAATATTTTTAGAAATTTGGGCTCTTTTAGTAACATTAACACCTGGGCTGAAGCATCTTTTATGATCATTTATTGTCTTTCAGGATACATTCTGGGTTTTATTTTGTTTATTTGATGAAAATGAACAACAATACACACCTTGGATACATTTTTGATTGATTTGTGTCGAGTGAGATTTTCACCTAGAACCAAAGGGGGGGTATTGGCACTTTTCATGGAAAAATGTAAAAAATTAAATTTTCTAAAAATGAAATAATTGCCTTCTAAACACCTCAAACATTCACTCTAAAACTGTAGATTGTTGTAGTTCGCAATATTTTTAGATATTTGGGCTCTTTTAATAACATAAACACCTGGGCTGAAGCATCTTTTATGATCATTTATTGTCTTTCAGGATTTATTCTGGGTTTTATTTTTTTTATTTGATGAAAATGAACAACAATACACACCTTGGATACTTTTTTGTTTGATTTGTGTCGAGTGAGATTTTCACTTAGAACCCAAAGGGGGGGGTATTGGCACTTTTCATGGAAAAATGTGAAAAATTAAATTTTCTAAAAATGAAATAACTGCCTTCTAAACACCTCAAACATTCACTCTAAAACAGAAGATTGTTTTTTTTCGCAATATTTTTAGAAATTTTAGCTCTTTTAGTAACATTAACACTTGCGCTGAAGCATCTTTAATGATCATTTATTGTCTTTCAGGATACATTCTGGGTTTTATTTTGTTTATTTGATGAAAATGAACAACAATACACACCATGGAAACATTTTTGATTGATATGTGTCGAGTGAGATTTTCACCTAGAACCCAAAGGGGGGGGTATTGGCACTTTTCATGGAAAAATGTGAAAAATTAAATTTTCTAAAAATGAAATAAATGCCTTCTAAAAACCTCATACATTCACTCTAAAACAGAAGATTGTTGTTTTTCGCAATATTTTTAGAAATTTGTGCTCTTTTAGTAACATTAACACCCGGGCTGAAGCATCTTTTATGATCATTTATTGTCTTTCAGGATACATTCTGGGTTTTATTTTGTTTATTTGATGAAAATGAACAACAATACACACCATGGAAACATTTTTGTTTGATTTGTGTCAAGTGAGATTTTCACCTAGAACCCAAAGGGGGGGTATTGGCACTTTTCATGGAAAAATGTGAAAAATTAAATTTTCTAAAAATGAAATAAATGCCTTCTAAACACCTCAAACATTCACTCTAAAACAGAAGATTGTTGTTTTTCGCAATATTTTTAGAAATTTGGGCTCTTTTAGTAACATTAACTTTTTCGCTGAAGCAACTTTTATGCTCATTTCTTGTCTTTCAATATTAATTCTGGGTTTTATTTTGTATATTTAATGAAAATGAACAACAATACACACCATGGAAACATTTTTGATTGATATGTGTCGAGTGAGATTTTCACCTAGAACCCAAAGGGGGGGTATTGGCACTTTTCATGGAAAAATGTGAAAAATTAAATTTTCTAAAAATGAAATAAATGCCTTCTAAACACCTCAAACATTCCCTCTAAAACAGAAGATTGTTTTTTTCGCAATATTTTTAGAAATTTTGGCTCTTTTAGTAACATTAACACCTGGGCTGAAGCATCTTTTATGATCATTTATTGTCTTTCAGGATTCATTCTGGGTTTTGTTTTGTTTATTTGATGAAAATGAACAAGAATACACACCTTGGATACATTTTTGTTTGATTTGTGTCGAGTGAGATTTTCACCTAGAACCAAAAGGGGGGGTATTGGCGCTTTTCATGGAAAAATGTAAAAAATTAAATTTTCTAAAAATGAAATAAATGCCTTCTAAAAACCTTCAACATTCACTCTAAAACAGAAGATTGTTGTTTCTCGCAATATTTTTAGAAATTTGGGCTCTTTTAGTAACATTAACACCTGGGCTGAAGCATCTTTTATGATCATTTATTGTCTTTCAGGATTCATTCTGGGTTTTATTTTGTTTATTTGATGAAAAAGAACAACAATACACACCTTGGACACATTTTTGTTTGATTTGTGTCGAGTGAGATTTTCACCTAGAACCCAAAGGGGGTGGTATTGGCACTTTTCATGGAAAAATGTGAAAAATTAAATTTTCTAAAAATGAAATAAATGCCTTCTAAACACCTCAAACATTCACTCTAAAACAGAAGATTGTTTTTTTTCGCAATATTTTTAGAAATTTTAGCTCTTTTAGTAACATTAACACTTGCGCTGAGCATCTTTTATGATCATTTATTGTCTTTCAGGATACATTCTGGGTTTTATTTTGTTTATTTGATGAAAATGAACAACAATACACACCATGGAAACATTTTTGATTGATATGTGTCGAGTGAGATTTTCACCTAGAACCAAAGGGGGGGTATTGGCACTTTTCATGGAAAAATGTAAAAAATTAAATTTTCTAAAAATGAAATAATTGCCTTCTAAACACCTCAAACATTCACTCTAAAACAGAAGATTGTTGTTTTTCGCAATATTTTTAGAAATTTGGACTCTTTAGTAACATTAACACTTGCGCTGTAGCATCTTTTATGCTCATTTCTTGTCTTTCAGGATTAATTCTGGGTTTTATTTTGTTTATTTGATGAAAATGAACAACAATACACACCATGGAAACATTTTTGATTGATATGTGTCGAGTGAGATTTTCACTTAGAACCCAAAGGGGGGGGTATTGGCACTTTTCATGGAAAAATGTGAAAAATTAAATTTTCTAAAAATGAAATAAATACCTTCTAAACACCTCAAACATTCACTCTAAAACAGAAGATTGTTTTTTTCGCAATATTTTTAGAAATTTGGGCTCTTTTAGTAACATTAACACCTGGGCTGAAGCATCTTTTATGATCATTTATTGTCTTTCAGGATACATTCTGGGTTTTATTTTGTTTATTTGATAAAAATGAACAACAATACACACCTTGGATACATTTTTGTTTGATTTGTGTCGAGTGAGATTTTCACCTAGAACCAAAGGGGGGGTATTGGCACTTTTCATGGAAAAATGTGAAAAATTAAATTTTTTAAAAATGAAATTAATGCCTTATAAACACCTCAAACATTCACTCTAAAACAGAAAATTATTGTTTTTCGCAATATTTTTAGAAATTTCGGCTCTTTTAGTAACATTATTACCTGGGCTGAAGCATCTTTTATGATCATTTATTGTCTTTCAGGATGCACTCTGGGTTTTATTTTGTTTATTTGATGAAAATGAACAACAATACACACCTTGGATAAATTTTTGTTTGATTTGTGTCGAGTGAGATTTTCACCTAGAACCGAAGGGGGGGTATTGGCACTTTTCATGGAAAAATGTAAAAAATTAAATTTTCTAAAAATGAAATAATTGCCTTCTAAACACCTCAAACATTCACTCTAAAACAGTAGATTGTTGTTTTTCGCAATATTTTTAGATATTTGGGCTCTTTTAGTAACATAAACAACTGGGCTGAAGCATCTTTTATGATCATTTATTGTCTTTCAGGATTTATTCTGGGTTTTATTTTTTTTATTTGATGAAAATGAACAACAATACACACCTTGGATACTTTTTTGTTTGATTTGTGTCGAGTGAGATTTTCACTTAGAACCCAAAGGGGGGGGTATTGGCACTTTTCATGGAAAAATGTGAAAAATTAAATTTTCTAAAAATGAAATAACTGCCTTCTAAACACCTCAAACATTCACTCTAAAACAGAAGATTGTTTTTTTTCGCAATATTTTTAGAAATTTTAGCTCTTTTAGTAACATTAACACTTGCGCTGAAGCATCTTTAATGATCATTTATTGTCTTTCAGGATACATTCTGGGTTTTATTTTGTTTATTTGATGAAAATGAACAACAATACACACCATGGAAACATTTTTGATTGATATGTGTCGAGTGAGATTTTCACCTAGAACCCAAAGGGGGGGGTATTGGCACTTTTCATGGAAAAATGTGAAAAATTAAATTTTCTAAAAATGAAATAAATGCCTTCTAAAAACCTCAAACATTCACTCTAAAACAGAAGATTGTTGTTTTTCGCAATATTTTTAGCAATTTGTGCTCTTTTAGTAACATTAACACCCGGGCTGAAGCATCTTTTATGATCATTTATTGTCTTTCAGGATACATTCTGGGTTTTATTTTGTTTATTTGATGAAAATGAACAACAATACACACCATGGAAACATTTTTGTTTGATTTGTGTCAAGTGAGATTTTCACCTAGAACCCAAAGGGGGGGTATTGGCACTTTTCATGGAAAAATGTGAAAAATTAAATTTTCTAAAAATGAAATAAATGCCTTCTAAACACCTCAAACATTCACTCTAAAACAGAAGATTGTTGTTTTTCGCAATATTTTTAGAAATTTGGGCTCTTTTAGTAACATTAACACTTGCGCTGTAGCATCTTTTATGCTCATTTCTTGTCTTTCAGGATTAATTCTGGGTTTTATTTTGTTTATTTGATGAAAATGAACAACAATACACACCATGGGAACATTTTTGATTGATATGTGTCGAGTGAGATTTTCACTTAGAACCCAAAGGGGGGGGTATTGGCACTTTTCATGGAAAAATGTGAAAAATTAAATTTTCTAAAAATGAAATAAATGCCTTCTAAACACCTCAAACATTCACTCTAAAACAGAAGATTGTTTTTTTTCGCAATATTTATAGAAATTTGGGCTCTTTTAGTAACATTAACACCTGGGCTGAAGCATCTTTTATGATCATTTATTGTCTTTCAGGATACATTCTGGGTTTTATTTTGTTTATTTGATGAAAATGAACAACAATACACACCTTGGATACATTTTTGTTTGATTTGTGTCGATTGAGATTTTCACCTAGAACCCAAAGGGGGGGGTATTGGCACTTTTCATGAAAAAATGTATAAAATTAAATTTTCTAAAAATGAAATAAATGCCTTCTAAACACCTCAAACATTCACTCTAAAACAGTAGATTGTTGTTTTTCGCAATATTTTTAGATATTTGGGCTCTTTTAGTAACATTAACACCTGGGCTGAAGCATCTTTTATGATCATTTATTGTCTTTCAGGATTCATTCTGGGTTTTATTTTGTTTATTTGATGAAAATGAACAACAATACAAACCTTGGATACATTTTTGTTTGATTTGTGTCGATTGAGATTTTCACCTAGAACCCAAAGGGGGGGGTATTGGCACTTTTCATGAAAAAAGGTATAAAATTAAATTTTCTAAAAATGAAATAAATGCCTTCTTATCACCTCAAACATTCACTCTAAAACAGAAGATTGTTGTTTTTCGCAATATTTTTAGAAATTTGGGCTCTTTTAGTAACATTAACACCTGGGCTGAAGAATCTTTTATGATCAATTATTTTCTTTCAGGATTCATTCTGGGTTGTATTTTGTTTATTTGATGAAAATGAACAACAATAAACACCTTGGATACATTTTTGTTTGATTTGTATCAAGGGAGATTTTCACCTAGAACCCAAAGGGGGGGTATTGGCACTTTTCATGGAAAAATGTGAAAAATTAAATTTTCTAAAAATGAAATAAATGCCTTCTAAACACCTCAAACATTCACTCTAAAACAGAAGATTGTTGTTTTTCGCAATATTTTTAGAAATTTGGACTCTTTTAGTAACATTAACACTTGCGCTGAAGCAACTTTTATGCTAATTTCTTGTCTTTCAGGATTAATTCTGGGTTTTATTTTGTTTAATTAATGAAAATGAACAACAATACACACCATGGAAACATTTTTGATTGATATGTGTCGAGTGAGATTTTCACCTAGAACCCAAAGGGGGGGGTATTGGCACTTTTCATGGAAAAATGTGAAAAATTAAATTTTCTAAAAATGAAATAAATGCCTTCTAAAAACCTCAAACATTCACTCTAAAACAGAAGATTGTTGTTTTTCGCAATATTTTTAGAAATTTGTGCTCTTTTAGTAACATTAACACCCGGGCTGAAGCATCTTTTATGATCATTTATTGTCTTTCAGGATACATTCTGGGTTTTATTTTGTTTATTTGATGAAAATGAACAACAATACACACCATGGAAACATTTTTGTTTGATTTGTGTCAAGTGAGATTTTCACCTAGAACCCAAAGGGGGGGTATTGGCACTTTTCATGGAAAAATGTGAAAAATTAAATTTTCTAAAAATGAAATAAATGCCTTCTAAACACCTCAAACATTCACTCTAAAACAGAAGATTGTTGTTTTTCGCAATATTTTTAGAAATTTGGGCTCTTTTAGTAACATTAACACTTTCGCTGAAGCAACTTTTATGCTCATTTCTTGTCTTTCAATATTAATTCTGGGTTTTATTTTGTATATTTGATGAAAATGAACAACAATACACACCATGGAAACATTTTTGATTGATATGTGTCGAGTGAGATTTTCACCTAGAACCCAAAGGGGGGGGTATTGGCACTTTTCATGGAAAAATGTGAAAAATTAAATTTTCTAAAAATGAAATAAATGCCTTCTAAACACCTCAAACATTCACTCTAAAACAGAAGATTGTTGTTTTTCGCAATATTTTTAGAAATTTGGCCTCTTTTAGTAACATTAACACCTGGGCTGAAGCATCTTTTATGATCATTTATTGTCTTTCAGGATACATTCTGGGTTTTATTTTGTTTATTTGATGAAAATGAACAACAATACACACCATGGAAACATTTTTGATTGATATGTGTCGAGTGAGATTTTCACCTAGAACCCAAAGGGGGGGGTATTGGCACTTTTCTTGGAAAAATGTGCAAATAAAATTTTCTAAAAATGAAATAAATGCCTTCTAAACACCTCAAACATTCACTCTAAAACAGAAGATTGTTGTTTTTCGCAATATTTTTAGAAATTTGGGCTCTTTTAGTAACATTACCACCTGGGCTGAAGCATCTTTTATGATCATTTATTGTCTTTCAGGATTCATTCTGGGTTTTATTTTGTTTATTTGATGAAAATGAACAACAATACACACCTTGGATACATTTTTGTTTGATTTGTGTCGAGTGAGATTTTCACCTAGAACCCAAAGGGGGGGGTATTGGCACTTTTCATGGAAAAATGTGAAAAATTAAATTTTCTAAAAATAAAAAAATGCCCTCGAAACACCTCAAACATTCACTCTAAAACAGAAGATTGTAGTTTTTCGCAATATTTTTAGAAATTTGGGCTCTTTTAGTAACATTAACACTTGCGCTGAAGCATCTTTTATGCTCATTTCTTGTCTTTCAGGATTAATTCTGGGTTTTACTTGTTTATTTGATGAAAATGAACAACAATACACACCATGGAAACATTTTTGTTTGATTTGTGTCGAGTGAGATTTTCACCTAGAATCCAAAGGGGGGGTATTGGCACTTTAAATGGAAAAATGTAAAAAATTAAATTTTCTAAAAATGTAATAAATGCCTTCTAAACACCTCAAACATTCACTCTAAAACAGAAGATTGTTGTTTTTCGCAATATTTTAAGAAATTTGGGCTCTTTTAGTAACATTACCACCTGGGCTGAAGCATCTTTTATGCTCATTTCTTGTCTTTCAGGATTAATTCTGGGTTTTATTTTGTTTATTTGATGAAAATGAACAACAATACACACCATGGAAACATTTTTGTTTGATTTGTGTCGAGTGAGATTTTCACCTAGAACCCAAAGGGGGGGGTATTGACACTTTTCATGGAAAAATGTGAAAAATTAAATTTTCTAAAAATGAAATAAATGCCTTCTAAACACCTCAAACATTCACTCTAAAACAGAAGATATTTGTTTTTCGCAATATTTTTAGAAATTTGGGCTCTTTTAGTAACATTAACACCTGGGCTGAAGCATCTTTTATGATCATTTATTGTCTTTCAGGATTCATCCTGGTTTTATTTTGTTTATTTGATGAAAATGAACAACAATACACACCTTGGATACATTTTTGTTTGATTTGTATCGAGTGAGATTTTCACCTAGAACCCAAAGGGGGGGGTATTGGCACTTTTCATGGAAAAATGTAAAATTTAAATTTTCTAAAAATGAAATAAATGCCTTCTAAACACCTCAAACATTCACTCTAAAACAGAAGATTGTTTATTTTCGCAATATTGTCAGAAATTTGGACTCTTTTAGTAACATTAACACTTGCGCTGATACAACTTTATGCTAATTTCTTGTCTTTCAGGATTAATTCTGGGTTTTATATTGTTTATTTGATGAAAATGAACAACAATACACACCATGGAAACATTTTTGATTGATATGTGTCGAGTGAGATTTTCACCTAGAACCAAAGGGGGGGTATTGGCACTTTTCATGGAAAAATGTGAAAAATTAAATTTTTTAAAAATGAAATTAATGCCTTATAAACACCTCAAACATTCACTCTAAAACAGAAAATTATTGTTTTTCGCAATATTTTTAGAAATTTCGGCTCTTTTAGTAACATTATTACCTGGGCTGAAGCATCTTTTATGATCATTTATTGTCTTTCAGGATGCACTCTGGGTTTTATTTTGTTTATTTGATGAAAATGAACAACAATACACACCTTGGATAAATTTTTGTTTGATTTGTGTCGAGTGAGATTTTCACCTAGAACCGAAGGGGGGGTATTGGCACTTTTCATGGAAAAATGTAAAAAATTAAATTTTCTAAAAATGAAATAATTGCCTTCTAAACACCTCAAACATTCACTCTAAAACAGTAGATTGTTGTTTTTCGCAATATTTTTAGATATTTGGGCTCTTTTAGTAACATAAACAACTGGGCTGAAGCATCTTTTATGATCATTTATTGTCTTTCAGGATTTATTCTGGGTTTTATTTTTTTTATTTGATGAAAATGAACAACAATACACACCTTGGATACTTTTTTGTTTGATTTGTGTCGAGTGAGATTTTCACTTAGAACCCAAAGGGGGGGGTATTGGCACTTTTCATGGAAAAATGTGAAAAATTAAATTTTCTAAAAATGAAATAACTGCCTTCTAAACACCTCAAACATTCACTCTAAAACAGAAGATTGTTTTTTTTCGCAATATTTTTAGAAATTTTAGCTCTTTTAGTAACATTAACACTTGCGCTGAAGCATCTTTAATGATCATTTATTGTCTTTCAGGATACATTCTGGGTTTTATTTTGTTTATTTGATGAAAATGAACAACAATACACACCATGGAAACATTTTTGATTGATATGTGTCGAGTGAGATTTTCACCTAGAACCCAAAGGGGGGGGTATTGGCACTTTTCATGGAAAAATGTGAAAAATTAAATTTTCTAAAAATGAAATAAATGCCTTCTAAAAACCTCAAACATTCACTCTAAAACAGAAGATTGTTGTTTTTCGCAATATTTTTAGCAATTTGTGCTCTTTTAGTAACATTAACACCCGGGCTGAAGCATCTTTTATGATCATTTATTGTCTTTCAGGATACATTCTGGGTTTTATTTTGTTTATTTGATGAAAATGAACAACAATACACACCATGGAAACATTTTTGTTTGATTTGTGTCAAGTGAGATTTTCACCTAGAACCCAAAGGGGGGGTATTGGCACTTTTCATGGAAAAATGTGAAAAATTAAATTTTCTAAAAATGAAATAAATGCCTTCTAAACACCTCAAACATTCACTCTAAAACAGAAGATTGTTGTTTTTCGCAATATTTTTAGAAATTTGGGCTCTTTTAGTAACATTAACACTTGCGCTGTAGCATCTTTTATGCTCATTTCTTGTCTTTCAGGATTAATTCTGGGTTTTATTTTGTTTATTTGATGAAAATGAACAACAATACACACCATGGGAACATTTTTGATTGATATGTGTCGAGTGAGATTTTCACTTAGAACCCAAAGGGGGGGGTATTGGCACTTTTCATGGAAAAATGTGAAAAATTAAATTTTCTAAAAATGAAATAAATGCCTTCTAAACACCTCAAACATTCACTCTAAAACAGAAGATTGTTTTTTTTCGCAATATTTATAGAAATTTGGGCTCTTTTAGTAACATTAACACCTGGGCTGAAGCATCTTTTATGATCATTTATTGTCTTTCAGGATACATTCTGGGTTTTATTTTGTTTATTTGATGAAAATGAACAACAATACACACCTTGGATACATTTTTGTTTGATTTGTGTCGATTGAGATTTTCACCTAGAACCCAAAGGGGGGGGTATTGGCACTTTTCATGAAAAAATGTATAAAATTAAATTTTCTAAAAATGAAATAAATGCCTTCTAAACACCTCAAACATTCACTCTAAAACAGTAGATTGTTGTTTTTCGCAATATTTTTAGATATTTGGGCTCTTTTAGTAACATTAACACCTGGGCTGAAGCATCTTTTATGATCATTTATTGTCTTTCAGGATTCATTCTGGGTTTTATTTTGTTTATTTGATGAAAATGAACAACAATACAAACCTTGGATACATTTTTGTTTGATTTGTGTCGATTGAGATTTTCACCTAGAACCCAAAGGGGGGGGTATTGGCACTTTTCATGAAAAAAGGTATAAAATTAAATTTTCTAAAAATGAAATAAATGCCTTCTTATCACCTCAAACATTCACTCTAAAACAGAAGATTGTTGTTTTTCGCAATATTTTTAGAAATTTGGGCTCTTTTAGTAACATTAACACCTGGGCTGAAGAATCTTTTATGATCAATTATTTTCTTTCAGGATTCATTCTGGGTTGTATTTTGTTTATTTGATGAAAATGAACAACAATAAACACCTTGGATACATTTTTGTTTGATTTGTATCAAGGGAGATTTTCACCTAGAACCCAAAGGGGGGGTATTGGCACTTTTCATGGAAAAATGTGAAAAATTAAATTTTCTAAAAATGAAATAAATGCCTTCTAAACACCTCAAACATTCACTCTAAAACAGAAGATTGTTGTTTTTCGCAATATTTTTAGAAATTTGGACTCTTTTAGTAACATTAACACTTGCGCTGAAGCAACTTTTATGCTAATTTCTTGTCTTTCAGGATTAATTCTGGGTTTTATTTTGTTTAATTAATGAAAATGAACAACAATACACACCATGGAAACATTTTTGATTGATATGTGTCGAGTGAGATTTTCACCTAGAACCCAAAGGGGGGGGTATTGGCACTTTTCATGGAAAAATGTGAAAAATTAAATTTTCTAAAAATGAAATAAATGCCTTCTAAAAACCTCAAACATTCACTCTAAAACAGAAGATTGTTGTTTTTCGCAATATTTTTAGAAATTTGTGCTCTTTTAGTAACATTAACACCCGGGCTGAAGCATCTTTTATGATCATTTATTGTCTTTCAGGATACATTCTGGGTTTTATTTTGTTTATTTGATGAAAATGAACAACAATACACACCATGGAAACATTTTTGTTTGATTTGTGTCAAGTGAGATTTTCACCTAGAACCCAAAGGGGGGGTATTGGCACTTTTCATGGAAAAATGTGAAAAATTAAATTTTCTAAAAATGAAATAAATGCCTTCTAAACACCTCAAACATTCACTCTAAAACAGAAGATTGTTGTTTTTCGCAATATTTTTAGAAATTTGGGCTCTTTTAGTAACATTAACACTTTCGCTGAAGCAACTTTTATGCTCATTTCTTGTCTTTCAATATTAATTCTGGGTTTTATTTTGTATATTTGATGAAAATGAACAACAATACACACCATGGAAACATTTTTGATTGATATGTGTCGAGTGAGATTTTCACCTAGAACCCAAAGGGGGGGGTATTGGCACTTTTCATGGAAAAATGTGAAAAATTAAATTTTCTAAAAATGAAATAAATGCCTTCTAAACACCTCAAACATTCACTCTAAAACAGAAGATTGTTGTTTTTCGCAATATTTTTAGAAATTTGGCCTCTTTTAGTAACATTAACACCTGGGCTGAAGCATCTTTTATGATCATTTATTGTCTTTCAGGATACATTCTGGGTTTTATTTTGTTTATTTGATGAAAATGAACAACAATACACACCATGGAAACATTTTTGATTGATATGTGTCGAGTGAGATTTTCACCTAGAACCCAAAGGGGGGGGTATTGGCACTTTTCTTGGAAAAATGTGCAAATAAAATTTTCTAAAAATGAAATAAATGCCTTCTAAACACCTCAAACATTCACTCTAAAACAGAAGATTGTTGTTTTTCGCAATATTTTTAGAAATTTGGGCTCTTTTAGTAACATTACCACCTGGGCTGAAGCATCTTTTATGATCATTTATTGTCTTTCAGGATTCATTCTGGGTTTTATTTTGTTTATTTGATGAAAATGAACAACAATACACACCTTGGATACATTTTTGTTTGATTTGTGTCGAGTGAGATTTTCACCTAGAACCCAAAGGGGGGGGTATTGGCACTTTTCATGGAAAAATGTGAAAAATTAAATTTTCTAAAAATAAAAAAATGCCCTCGAAACACCTCAAACATTCACTCTAAAACAGAAGATTGTAGTTTTTCGCAATATTTTTAGAAATTTGGGCTCTTTTAGTAGCATTAACACTTGCGCTGAAGCATCTTTTATGCTCATTTCTTGTCTTTCAGGATTAATTCTGGGTTTTACTTGTTTATTTGATGAAAATGAACAACAATACACACCATGGAAACATTTTTGTTTGATTTGTGTCGAGTGAGATTTTCACCTAGAATCCAAAGGGGGGGTATTGGCACTTTAAATGGAAAAATGTAAAAAATTAAATTTTCTAAAAATGTAATAAATGCCTTCTAAACACCTCAAACATTCACTCTAAAACAGAAGATTGTTGTTTTTCGCAATATTTTAAGAAATTTGGGCTCTTTTAGTAACATTACCACCTGGGCTGAAGCATCTTTTATGCTCATTTCTTGTCTTTCAGGATTAATTCTGGGTTTTATTTTGTTTATTTGATGAAAATGAACAACAATACACACCATGGAAACATTTTTGTTTGATTTGTGTCGAGTGAGATTTTCACCTAGAACCCAAAGGGGGGGGTATTGACACTTTTCATGGAAAAATGTGAAAAATTAAATTTTCTAAAAATGAAATAAATGCCTTCTAAACACCTCAAACATTCACTCTAAAACAGAAGATATTTGTTTTTCGCAATATTTTTAGAAATTTGGGCTCTTTTAGTAACATTAACACCTGGGCTGAAGCATCTTTTATGATCATTTATTGTCTTTCAGGATTCATCCTGGTTTTATTTTGTTTATTTGATGAAAATGAACAACAATACACACCTTGGATACATTTTTGTTTGATTTGTATCGAGTGAGATTTTCACCTAGAACCCAAAGGGGGGGGTATTGGCACTTTTCATGGAAAAATGTAAAATTTAAATTTTCTAAAAATGAAATAAATGCCTTCTAAACACCTCAAACATTCACTCTAAAACAGAAGATTGTTTATTTTCGCAATATTGTCAGAAATTTGGACTCTTTTAGTAACATTAACACTTGCGCTGATACAACTTTATGCTAATTTCTTGTCTTTCAGGATTAATTCTGGGTTTTATATTGTTTATTTGATGAAAATGAACAACAATACACACCATGGAAACATTTTTGATTGATATGTGTCGAGTGAGATTTTCACCTAGAACCCAAATGGGGGGTATTGGCACTTTTCATGGAAAAATGTAAAAAATTAAATTTTCTAAAAATGAAATAAATGCCTTATAAACACCTCAAACACTCACTCTAAAACAGAAGATTGTTTTTTTTCGCAATATTTTTAGAAATTTGGGTTCTTTTAGTAACATTAACACTTGCGCTGAAGCATCTTTTATGATCATTTATTGTCTTTCAGGATACATTCTGGGTTTTATTTTGTTTATTTGATGAAAATGAACAACAATACACACCATGGAAACATTTTTGATTGATATGTGTCGAGTGAGATTTTCACCTAGAACCCAAAGGGATATTGGCACTTTTCATGGAAAAATGTGAAAAATTAAATTTTCTAAAAATGAAATAAATGCCTTCTAAACACCTCAAACATTCACTCTAAAACAGAAGATTGTTGTTTTTCGCAATATTTTTAGAAATTTGGGCTCTTTTAGTAACATTACCACCTGGGCTGAAGCATGTTTTATGCTCATTTCTTGTCTTTCAGGATTAATTCTGGGTTTTATTTTGTTTATTTGATGAAAATGAACAACAATACACACCATGGAAACATTTTTGTTTGATTTGTGTCGAGTGAGATTTTCACCTAGAACCCAAAGGGGGGGGGTATTGGCACTTTTCATGGAAAAATGTGAAAAATTAAATTTTCTAAAAATGAAATAAATGCCTTCTAAACACCTCAAACATTCACTCTAAAACAGAAGATATTTAATTTTTCGCAATATTTTTAGAAATTTGTGCTCTTTTAGTAACATTAACACCCGGGCTGAAGCATCTTTTATGATCATTTATTGTCTTTCAGGATTCATCCTGGTTTTATTTTGTTTATTTGATGAAAATCAACAACAATACACACCTTGGATACATTTTTGTTTGATTTGTATCGAGTGAGATTTTCACCTAGAACCCAAAGGGGGGGGGTATTGGCACTTTTCATGGAAAAATGTAAAATTTAAATTTTCTAAAAATGAAATAAATGCCTTCTAAACACCTCAAACATTCACTCTAAAACAGAAGATTGTTTATTTTCGCAATATTGTCAGAAATTTGGACTCTTTTAGTAACATTAACACTTGCGCTGAAGCAACTTTATGCTAATTTCTTGTCTTTCAGGATTAATTCTGGGTTTTATATTGTTTATTTGATGAAAATGAACAACAATACACACCATGGAAACATTTTTGATTGATGTGTCGAGTGAGATTTTCACCTAGAACCCAAATGGGGGGTATTGGCACTTTTCATGGAAAAATGTAAAAAATTAAATTTTCTAAAAATGAAATAAATGCCTTATAAACACCTCAAACACTCACTCTAAAACAGAAGATTGTTGTTTTTCGCATTATTTTTAGAAATTTGGGCTCTTTAAGTAACATTAACACTTTCGCTGAAGCAACTTTTATGCTCATTTCTTGTCTTTCAAGATCAATTCTGGGTTTTATTTTGTATATTTAATGAAAATGAACAACAATACACACCATGGAAACATTTTTGTTTGATTTGTGTCGAGTGAGATTTTCACCTAGAACCCAAAGGGGTATCGGCACTTTTCATGGAAAAATGTGAAAAATTAAATTTTCTAAAAATGAAATAAATGCCTTCTAAACACCTCAAACATTCACTCTAAAACAGAAGATTGTTGTTTTTCGCAATTTTTTTAGAAATTTGGGCTCTTTTAGTAACATAAACACTTGCGCTGAAGCATCTTTTGTGCTCATTTCTTGTCTTTCAGGATTAATTCTGGGTTTTATTTTGTTTATTTGATGAAAATGAACAACAATACACACCATGGAAACATTTTTGTTTGATTTGTGTCAAGTGAGATTTTCACCTAGAACCCAAAGGGGGGGTATTGGCACTTTTCATGGAAAAATGTGAAAAAATTAAATTTTCTAAAAATGAAATAAATGCCTTCTAAACACCTCAAACATTCACTCTAAAACAGAAGATAGTTGTTTTTCGCAATATTTTTAGATATTTGTGCTCTTTTAGTAACATTAACACCCGGGCTGAAGCATCTTTTATGATCATTTATTGTCTTTCAGGATACATTCTGGGTTTTATTTTGTTTATTTGATGAAAATGAACAACAATACACACCATGGAAACATTTTTGTTTGATTTGTGTCAAGTGAGATTTTCACCTAGAACCCAAAGGGACTTTTCATGGAAAAATGTAAAAAATTATATTTTCTAAAAATGAAATAAATGCCTTCTAAACACCTCAAACATTCACTCTAAAACAGAAGATTGTTTTTTTTCGTAATATTTTTAGAAATTTGGGCTCTTTTAGTAACATTAACATCTGGGCTGAAGCATCTTTTATGCTCATTTATTGTCTTTCAGGATACATTCTGGGTTTTATTTTTTTTATTTGATGAAAATGAACAACAATACAAACCTTGGATACATTTTTGTTTGATTTGTATCGAGTGAGATTTTCACCTAGAACCCAAAGGGGGGGGTACTGGCACTTTTCATGGAAAAATGTAAAAAATTAAATTTTCTAAAAATGAAATAAATGGCTTCTATACACCTCAAACATTCACTCTAAAACAGAAGATTGTTTTTTTTCGTAATATTTTTAGAAATTTGGGCTCTTTAAGTAACATTTACACTTTCGCTGAAGCAACTTTTATGCTCATTTCTTGTCTTTCAAGATCAATTCTGGGTTTTATTTTGTATATTTAATGAAAATGAACAACAATACACACCATGGAAACATTTTTGTTTGATTTGTGTCGAGTGAGATTTTCACCTAGAACCCAAAGGGGTATCGGCACTTTTCATGGAAAAATGTGAAAAATTAAATTTTCTAAAAATGAAATAAATGCCTTCTAAACACCTCAAACATTCACTCTAAAACAGAAGATTGTTGTTTTTCGCAATATTTTTAGAAATTTGGGCTCTTTTAGTAACATTAACACTTGCGCTGAAGCATCTTTTGTGCTCATTTCTTGTCTTTCAGGATTAATTCTGGGTTTTATTTTGTTTATTTGATGAAAATGAACAACAATACACACCATGGAAACATTTTTGTTTGATTTGTGTCAAGTGAGATTTTCACCTAGAACCCAAAGGGGGGGGGTATTGGCACTTTTCATGGAAAAATGTGAAAAATTAAATTTTCTAAAAATGAAATAAATGCCTTCTAAACACCTAAAACATTCACTCTAAAACAGAAGATTGTTGTTTTTCGCAATATTTTTAGAAATTTGTGCTCTTTTAGTAACATTAACACCCGGGCTGAAGCATCTTTTATGATCATTTATTGTCATTCAGGATACATTCTGGGTTTTATTTTGTTTATTTGATGAAAATGAACAACAATACACACCATGAAAACATTTTTGTTTGATTTGTGTCAAGTGAGATTTTCACCTAGAACCCAAAGGGGGAGTATTGGCACTTTTCATGGAAAAATGTAAAAAATTAAATTTTCTAAAAATGAAATAAATGCCTTCTAAACACCTCAAACATTCACTCTAAAACAGAAGATTGTTTTTTTCGTAATATTTTTAGAAATTTGGGCTCTTTTAGTAACATTAACATCTGGGCTGAAGCATCTTTAATGCTCATTTATTGTCTTTCAGGATACATTCTGGGTTTTATTTTGTTTATTTGATGAAAATGAACAACCATACAAACCTTGGATACATTTTTGTTTGATTTGTGTCGAGTGAGATTTTCACCTAGAACCCAAAGGGGGGGGGTACTGGCACTTTTCATGGAAAAATGTAAAAAATTAAATTTTCTAAAAATAAAATAAATGCCTTCTAAACACCTCAAACATTCACTCTAAAACAGTAGATTGTTGTTTTTCGCAATATTTTTAGATATTAGGGCTCTTTTAGTAACATTAACACCTGGGCTGAAGCATCTTTTATGATTATTTATTGTCTTTCAGGATACATTCTGGGTTTTATTTTGTTTATTTGATGAAAATGAACAACAATACACACCATGGAAACATTTTTGATTGATATGTGTCGATTGAGATTTTCACCTAGAACCCAAAGGGGGGGGTATTGACACTTTTCATGGAAAAATGTGAAAAATTAAATTTTCTAAAAATTAAATAAATGCCTTCTTAACACCTCAAACATTCACTCTAAAACAGAAGATTGTTGTTTTTCGCAATATTTTTAGAAATTTGGACTCTTTTAGTAATATTAACACTTGCGCTGAAGCAACTTTTATGCTAATTTCTTGTCTTTCAGGAATAATTCTGGGTTTTATTTTGTTTATTTCATGAAAATGAACAACAATACACACCATGGAAACATTTTTGATTGATATGTGTCGAGTGAGATTTTCACCTAGAACCAAAAGGGGGGGATGGAAATTGGGATCAGTATTGGCACTTTTCATGGAAAAATGTGAAAAATTAAATTTTCTAAAAATGAAATAAATGCCTTCTAAACACCTCAAACATTCACTCTAAAACAGAAGATATTTGTTTTTTCGCAATATTTTTAGAAATTTGGGCTCTTTTAGTAACATTAACACCTGGGCTGAAGCATCTTTTATGATCATTTATTGTCTTTCAGGATTCATCCTGGTTTTATTTTGTTTATTTGATGAAAATGAACAACAATACACACCTTGGATACATTTTTGTTTGATTTGTATCGAGTGAGATTTTCACCTAGAACCCAAAGGGGGGGGGGTATTGGCACTTTTCATGGAAAAATGTAAAATTTAAATTTTCTAAAAATGAAATAAATGCCTTATAAACACCTCAAACATTCACTATAAAACAGAAAATTGTTGTTTTTCGCAATATTTTTAGAAATTGGGCTCTTTTAGTAACATTAACATCTGGGCTGAAGCATCTTTTATGATCATTTATTGTCTTTCAGGATACAATCTGGGTTTTATTTTGTTTATTTGATGAAAATGAACAACAATACACACCTTGGGTACATTTTTGTTTGATTTGTATTCAGTGAGATTTTCACCTAGAACCCAAAGAGGGGGGTATCGGCACTTTTCATGGAAAAATGTAAAAAATTAAATTTTCTAAAAATGAAATAAATGCCTTCTTAACACGTCTAACATTCACTCTTAAACAGAAGATTGTTGTTTTTCGCAATATTTTTAGAAATTTGGGCTCTTTTAGTAACATAATACTTGCGCTGAAGCATCTTTTATGCTCATTTCTTGTCTTTCAGGATTAATTCTGGGTTTTATTTTGTTTATTTGATGAAACTGAACAACAACACACACCATGGAAACATTTTTGATTGATTTGTGTCGAGTGAGATTATCACCTAGAACCCAATGGGGGGGGGGGTATTGGCACTTTTCATGGAAAAATGTGAAAAATTAAATTTTCTAAAAATGTAATAAATGCCTTCTAAACAACTCAAACATTCACTCTAAAACAGAAGATTGTTTTCTTTCGCAATATTTTAGAAATTTTGGCTCTTTTAGTAACATTAACACTTGCGCTGAAGCAACTTTTATGATCATTTATTGTCTTTCAGGATACATTCTGGGTTTTATTTTGTTTATTTGATGAAAATGAACAACAATACACACCATGGAAACATTTTTGTTTGATTTGTTTCGAGTGAGATTTTCACCTAGAACCCAAAGGGTGGGATATTGGCACTTTTCATGAAAAATGTGAAAAATTAAATTTTCTAAAAATGAAATCAAATGCCTTCTAAACACCTCAAACATTCACTCTAAAACAGAAGATTGTTGTTTTTCGCAATATTTTAGAAATTTCGGACTCTTTTAGTAACATTAACACTTGCGCTGAAGCAACTTTTATGCTAATTTCTTGTCTTTCAGGATTAATTCTGGGTTTTATTTTGTTTATTTGATGAAAATGAACAACAATACACACCATGGAAACATTTTTGATTGATATGATTCGAGTGAGATTTTCACCTAGAACTAAAAGGGGGGGTATTGGCACTTTTCATGGAAAAATGTAAAAAATTAAATTTTCTAAAAATGAAATAAATGCCTTATAAACACCTCAAACATTCACTCTAAAACAGAAGATTGTTGTTTTTCGCAAAATTTTTAGAAATTTGGGCTTTTTTAGTAACATTAACACCTGGGCTGAAGCATCATTTATGATCATTTATTGTCTTTCAGGATTCATTCTGGGTTTTATTTTGTTTATTTGATGAAAATGAACAACAATACACACCTTGGATACATTTTTGTTTGATTTGTATTGAGTGAGATTTTCACCTAGAACCCAAAGGGGGGGGGTATTGGCACTTTTCATGGAAAAATGTAAAATTTAAATTTTCTAAAAATGAAATAAATGCCTTCTTAACACCTCAAACATTCACTCTAAAACAGAAGATTGTTTATTTTCGCATATTGTTAGAAATTTGGACTCTTTTAGTAACATTAATACTTGCGCTGAAGCAACTTTTATGCTAATTTCTTGTCTTTCAGGATTAATTCTGGGTTTTATTTTGTTTATTTGATGAAAATGAACAACAATACACACCATGGAAACATTTTTGATTAATATGTGTCGAGTGAGATTTTCACCTAGAACCCAAATGGGGGGTATTGGATCTTTTCATGGAAAAATGTGAAAAATTAAATTTTCTAAAAATGAATAAATGCCTTCTAAACACCTCAAACCACTCACTCTAAAACAGAAGATTGTTTTTTTTCCTAATATTTTTAGAAATTTGGGCTCTTTTAGTAACATAAGCACTTGCGCTGAAGCATCTTTTATGATCATTTATTGTCTTTCAGGATACATTCTGGGTTTATTTTGTTTATTTGATGAAAATGAACAACAATACACACCATGGAAACATTTTTGATTGATATGTGTCGAGTGAGATTTCACCTAGAACCCAAAGGGGGGGGTATTGGCACTTTTCATGGAAAAATGTGAAAAATTAAATTTTCTAGAAATGAAATAAATGCCTTCTAAACACCTCAAACATTCACTCTAAAACAGAAGATTGTTTTTTTTCGCAATATTTTTTAGAAATTTGGGCTTTTTTAATAACATTAACACCTGGGCTGAAGCATCTTTTATGATCATTTATTGTCTTTCAGGATTCATTCTGGGTTTTATTTGTTTATTGATGAAAATGAACAACAATACACACCTTGGATACTTTTTGTTTGATTTGTGTTGCGTGAGATTTTCACCTAGAACCCAAAGGGGGTGGTATTGGCACTTTTCATGGAAAAATGGAAAAATTAAATTTTCTAAAAATGAAATAAATGCCTTCTAAACACCTCAAACATTCACTCTAAAACAGAAGATTGTTGTTTTTCGCAATATTTTAGAAATTTGGGCTCTTTTAGTACAATTTACACCTGGGCTGAAGCATCATTTATGATCAATTATTTTCTTTCAGGATTCATTCTGGGTTGTATTTTGTTTATTTGATGAAAATGAACAACAATACACACCTTGGATACATTTTTGTTTGATTTGTATCGAGTGAGATTTTCACCTAGAACCCAAAGGGGGGGGTATTGGCACTTTTCATGGAAAAATGAAAAATTTAAATTTTCTAAAAATGAAATAAATGCCTACTAAACACCTCAAACATTCACTCTAAAACAGAACATTGTTTATTTTCGCAATATTGTCAGAAATTTGGACTCTTTTAGTAACATTAACACTTGCGCTGAAGCAACTTTATGCTAATTTCTTGTCTTTCAGGATTAATTCTGGGTTTTATATTGTTTATTTGATGAAAATGAACAACAATACACACCTTGGATACATTTTTGTTTGATTTGTGTCGAGTGAGATTTTCACCTAGAACCAAAAGGGGGGGTATTGGCACTTTTCATGGAAAAATGTGAAAAATTAAATTTTCTAAAAATGAAATAAATGCCTTATAAACACCTCAAACATTCACTCTAAAACAGAAAATTGTTGTTTTTCGCAATATTTTTAGAAATTTGGGCTCTTTTAGTAACATTAACGTCTGGGCTGAAGCATCTTTTATGATCATTTATTGTCTTTCAGGATACAATCTGGGTTTTATTTTGTTTATTTGATGAAAATGAACAACAATACACACCTTGGGTACATTTTTGTTTGATTTGTATTGAGTGAGATTTTCACCTAGAACCCAAAGAGGGGGGTATCGGCACTTTTCATGGAAAAATGTAAAAAATTAAATTTTCTAAAAATGAAATAAATGCCTTCTTAACACGTCAAACATTCACTCTAAAACAGAAGATTGTTGTTTTTCGCAATATTTTTAGAAATTTGGGCTCTTTTAGTAACATAATACTTGCGCTGAAGCATCTTTTATGCTCATTTCTTGTCTTTCAGGATTAATTCTGGGTTTTATTTTGTTTATTTGATGAAACTGAACAACAACACACACCATAGAAACATTTTTGATTGATTTGTGTCGAGTGAGATTTTCACCTAGAACCCAAATGGGGGGTATTGGCACTTTTCATGGAAAAATGTGAAAAATTAAATTTTCTAAAAATGAAATAAATGCCTTCTAAACACCTCAAACACTCACTCTAAAACAGAAGATTGTTTTTTTTCCTAATATTTTTAGAAATTTGGGCTCTTTTAGTAACATAAACACTTGCGCTGAAGCATATTTTATGATCATTTATTGTCTTTCAGGATACATTCTGGGTTTTATTTTGTTTATTTGATGAAAATGAACAACAATACACACCATGGAAACATTTTTGATTGATATGTGTCGAGTGAGATTTTCACCTAGAACCCAAAGGGGGGGGTATTGGCACTTTTCATGGAAAAATGTGAAAAATTAAATTTTCTAAAAATGAAATAAATGCCTTCTAAACACCTCAAACATTCACTCTAAAACAGAAGATTGTTGTTTTTCGCAATATTTTTAGAAATTTGGCCTCTTTTAGTAACATTAACACCTGGGCTGAAGCATCTTTTATGATCATTTATTGTCTTTCAGGATACATTCTGGGTTTTATTTTGTTTATTTGATGAAAATGAACAACAATACACACCATGGAAACATTTTTGATTGATATGTGTCGAGTGAGATTTTCACCTAGAACCCAAAGGGGGGGGTATTGGCACTTTTCTTGGAAAAATGTGAAAAATAAAATTTTCTAAAAATGAAATAAATGCCTTCTAAACACCTCAAACATTCACTCTAAAACAGAAGATTGTTGTTTTTCGCAATATTTTTAGAAATTTGGACTCTTTTAGTAACATTAACACTTGCGCTGAAGCAACTTTTATGCTAATTTCTTGTCTTTCAGGATTAATTCTGGGTTTTATTTTGTTTATTTGATGAAAATGAACAACAATACACACCATGGAAACATTTTTGTTTGATATGTGTCGAGTGAGATTTTCACCTAGAACCAAAAGGGGGGGTATTGGCACTTTTCATGGAAAAATGTAAAAAATTAAATTTTCTAAAAAAAAAATAAATGTCTTATAAACACCTCAAACATTCACTCTAAAACAGAAGATTGTTGTTTTTCGCAATATTTTTAGAAATTTGGGCTTTTTTAGTAACATTAACACCTGGGCTGAAGCATCTTTTATGATCACATATTGTCTTTCAGGATTCATTCTGGGTTTTATTTTGTTTATTTGATGAAAATGAACAACAATACACACCTTGGATACTTTTTTGTTTGATTTGTGTTGCGTGAGATTTTCACCTAGAACCCAAACGGGGTGGTATTGGCACTTTTCATGGAAAAATGGAAAAATTAAATTTTCTAAAAATGAAATAAATGCCTTCTAAACACCTCAAACATTCACTCTAAAACAGAAGATAGTTGTTTTTCGCAATATTTTTAGATATTTGTGCTCTTTTAGTAACATTAACACCCGGGCTGAAGCATCTTTTATGATCATTTATTGTCTTTCAGGATACATTCTGGGTTTTATTTTGTTTATTTGATGAAAATGAACAACAATACACACCATGGAAACATTTTTGTTTGATTTGTGTCAAGTGAGATTTTCACCTAGAACCCAAAGGGACTTTTCATGGAAAAATGTAAAAAATTATATTTTCTAAAAATGAAATAAATGCCTTCTAAACACCTCAAACATTCACTCTAAAACAGAAGATTGTTTTTTTTCGTAATATTTTTAGAAATTTGGGCTCTTTTAGTAACATTAACATCTGGGCTGAAGCATCTTTTATGCTCATTTATTGTCTTTCAGGATACATTCTGGGTTTTATTTTTTTTATTTGATGAAAATGAACAACAATACAAACCTTGGATACATTTTTGTTTGATTTGTATCGAGTGAGATTTTCACCTAGAACCCAAAGGGGGGGGTACTGGCACTTTTCATGGAAAAATGTAAAAAATTAAATTTTCTAAAAATGAAATAAATGGCTTCTATACACCTCAAACATTCACTCTAAAACAGAAGATTGTTTTTTTTCGTAATATTTTTAGAAATTTGGGCTCTTTAAGTAACATTTACACTTTCGCTGAAGCAACTTTTATGCTCATTTCTTGTCTTTCAAGATCAATTCTGGGTTTTATTTTGTATATTTAATGAAAATGAACAACAATACACACCATGGAAACATTTTTGTTTGATTTGTGTCGAGTGAGATTTTCACCTAGAACCAAAAGGGGGGGTATTGGCACTTTTCATGGAAAAATGTAAAAAATTAAATTTTCTAAAAAAAAAATAAATGTCTTATAAACACCTCAAACATTCACTCTAAAACAGAAGATTGTTGTTTTTCGCAATATTTTTAGAAATTTGGGCTTTTTTAGTAACATTAACACCTGGGCTGAAGCATCTTTTATGATCACATATTGTCTTTCAGGATTCATTCTGGGTTTTATTTTGTTTATTTGATGAAAATGAACAACAATACACACCTTGGATACTTTTTTGTTTGATTTGTGTTGCGTGAGATTTTCACCTAGAACCCAAACGGGGTGGTATTGGCACTTTTCATGGAAAAATGGAAAAATTAAATTTTCTAAAAATGAAATAAATGCCTTCTAAACACCTCAAACATTCACTCTAAAACAGAAGATTGTTGTTTTTCGCAATATTTTTAGAAATTTGGGCTCTTTTAGTACAATTTACACCTGGGCTGAAGCATCATTTATGATCAATTATTTTCTTTCAGGATTCATTCTGGGTTGTATTTTGTTTATTTGATGAAAATGAACAACAATACACACCTTGGATACATTTTTGTTTGATTTGTTGCGAGTGAGATTTTCACCTAGAACCCAAAGGGGTATCGGAACTTATCATGGAAAAATGTGAAAAATTAAATTTTCTAAAAATTAAATAAATGCCTTCTAAACACCTCAAACATTCACTCTAAAAAAGAAGATTGTTATTTTCGCAATATTTTTAGAAATTTGGGCTCTTTTAGTAACATTAACACCTGGGCTGAAGCATCTTTTATGATCATTTATTGTATTTCAGGATTCATTCTGGGTTTTATTTTGTTTATTTGATGAAAATGAACAAATACACACACCTTGGATACATTTTTGTTTGATTTGTGTCGATTGAGATTTTCACCTAGAACCCAAAGGGGGGGTATTGGCCCTTTTCATGGAAAAATGTGAAAAATTAAATTTTCTAAAAATGAAATAAATGCCTTCTAAACACCTCAAACATTCACTCTAAAACAGAAGATTGTAGTTTTTCGCAATATTTTTATAAATTTGGGCTCTTTTAGTAACATTAACACTTGCGCTGAAGCGACTTTTATGCTCATTTCTTGTCTTTCAGGATTAATTCTGGGTTTTATTTTGTTTATTTGATGAAAATGAACAACAATACACACCTTGGATACATTTTTGTTTGATTTGTGTCAAGTGAGATTTTCACCTACAACCGAAAGGGGGGGTATTGGCACTTTTCATGGAAAAATGTGAAAAGTTAAATTTTCTAAAAATGAAATAAATGCCTTCTAAACACCTCAAACATTCACTCTAAAACAGAAGATTGTTGTTTTTCGCAATATTTTTAAATATTTGGGCTTTTTTAGTAACATTAACACTTGCTCTGTAGCATCTTTTATGCTCATTTCTTGTCTTTCAGGATTAATTCTGGGTTTTATTTTGTTTATTTGATGAAAATGAACAACAATACACAGCATGGAAACATTTTTGATTGATATGTGTCGAGTGAGATTTTCACTTAGAACCAAAAGGGGGGGTATTGGCCCTTTTCATGGAAAAATGTGAAAAATTAAATTTTTTAAAAATGAAATAAATGCCTTCTAAACACCTCAAACATTCACTCTAAAACAGAAGATTGTTGTTTTTCGCAATATTTTTAGAAATTTGGGCTCTTTTAGTAACATTACCACCTTGGCTGAAGCATCTTTTATGATCATTTATTGTCTTTCAGGATACATTCTTGGTTTTATTTTGTTTATTTGATGAAAATGAACAACAATACACACCTAGGATACATTTTTGTTTGATTTGTGTCGAGTGAGATTTTCACCTAGAACCAAAGGGGGGGTATTGACACTTTTCATGGAAAAATGTGAAAAATTAAATTTTTTAAAAATGAAATTAATGCCTTATAAACACCTCAAACATTCACTCTAAAACAGAAAATTATTGTTTTTCGCAATATTTTTAGAAATTTGGGCTCTTTTAGTAACATTATCACCTGGGCTGAAGCATATTTTATGATCATTTATTGTATTTCAGGATACATTCTGGGTTTTATTCTGTTTATTTGATGAAAATGAACAAATACACACACCTTGGATACATTTTTGTTTGATTTGTATTGAGTGAGATTTTCACCTAGAACCCAAAGGGGGGGGTATTGGCACTTTTCTTGGAAAAATGTGAAAAATAAAATTTTCTAAAAATGAAATAAATGCCTTCTAAACACCTCAAACATTCACTCTAAAACAGAAGATTGTTGTTTTTCGCAATATTTTTAGAAATTTGGACTCTTTTAGTAACATTAACACTTGCGCTGAAGCAACTTTTATGCTAATTTCTTGTCTTTCAGGATTAATTCTGGGTTTTATTTTGTTTATTTGATGAAAATGAACAACAATACACACCATGGAAACATTTTTGTTTGATATGTGTCGAGTGAGATTTTCACCTAGAACCAAAAGGGGGGGTATTGGCACTTTTCATGGAAAAATGTAAAAAATTAAATTTTCTAAAAAAAAAATAAATGTCTTATAAACACCTCAAACATTCACTCTAAAACAGAAGATTGTTGTTTTTCGCAATATTTTTAGAAATTTGGGCTTTTTTAGTAACATTAACACCTGGGCTGAAGCATCTTTTATGATCACATATTGTCTTTCAGGATTCATTCTGGGTTTTATTTTGTTTATTTGATGAAAATGAACAACAATACACACCTTGGATACTTTTTTGTTTGATTTGTGTTGCGTGAGATTTTCACCTAGAACCCAAACGGGGTGGTATTGGCACTTTTCATGGAAAAATGGAAAAATTAAATTTTCTAAAAATGAAATAAATGCCTTCTAAACACCTCAAACATTCACTCTAAAACAGAAGATTGTTGTTTTTCGCAATATTTTTAGAAATTTGGGCTCTTTTAGTACAATTTACACCTGGGCTGAAGCATCATTTATGATCAATTATTTTCTTTCAGGATTCATTCTGGGTTGTATTTTGTTTATTTGATGAAAATGAACAACAATACACACCTTGGATACATTTTTGTTTGATTTGTTGCGAGTGAGATTTTCACCTAGAACCCAAAGGGGTATCGGAACTTATCATGGAAAAATGTGAAAAATTAAATTTTCTAAAAATTAAATAAATGCCTTCTAAACACCTCAAACATTCACTCTAAAAAAGAAGATTGTTATTTTCGCAATATTTTTAGAAATTTGGGCTCTTTTAGTAACATTAACACCTGGGCTGAAGCATCTTTTATGATCATTTATTGTATTTCAGGATTCATTCTGGGTTTTATTTTGTTTATTTGATGAAAATGAACAAATACACACACCTTGGATACATTTTTGTTTGATTTGTGTCGATTGAGATTTTCACCTAGAACCCAAAGGGGGGGTATTGGCCCTTTTCATGGAAAAATGTGAAAAATTAAATTTTCTAAAAATGAAATAAATGCCTTCTAAACACCTCAAACATTCACTCTAAAACAGAAGATTGTAGTTTTTCGCAATATTTTTATAAATTTGGGCTCTTTTAGTAACATTAACACTTGCGCTGAAGCGACTTTTATGCTCATTTCTTGTCTTTCAGGATTAATTCTGGGTTTTATTTTGTTTATTTGATGAAAATGAACAACAATACACACCTTGGATACATTTTTGTTTGATTTGTGTCAAGTGAGATTTTCACCTACAACCGAAAGGGGGGGTATTGGCACTTTTCATGGAAAAATGTGAAAAGTTAAATTTTCTAAAAATGAAATAAATGCCTTCTAAACACCTCAAACATTCACTCTAAAACAGAAGATTGTTGTTTTTCGCAATATTTTTAAATATTTGGGCTTTTTTAGTAACATTAACACTTGCTCTGTAGCATCTTTTATGCTCATTTCTTGTCTTTCAGGATTAATTCTGGGTTTTATTTTGTTTATTTGATGAAAATGAACAACAATACACAGCATGGAAACATTTTTGATTTATATGTGTCGAGTGAGATTTTCACTTAGAACCAAAAGGGGGGGTATTGGCCCTTTTCATGGAAAAATGTGAAAAATTAATTTTTAAAAAATGAAATAAATGCCTTCTAAACACCTCAAACATTCACTCTAAAACAGAAGATTGTTGTTTTTCGCAATATTTTTAGAAATTTGGGCTCTTTTAGTAACATTACCACCTTGGCTGAAGCATCTTTTATGATCATTTATTGTCTTTCAGGATACATTCTTGGTTTTATTTTGTTTATTTGATGAAAATGAACAACAATACACACCTAGGATACATTTTTGTTTGATTTGTGTCGAGTGAGATTTTCACCTAGAACCAAAGGGGGGGTATTGACACTTTTCATGGAAAAATGTGAAAAATTAAATTTTTTAAAAATGAAATTAATGCCTTATAAACACCTCAAACATTCACTCTAAAACAGAAAATTATTGTTTTTCGCAATATTTTTAGAAATTTGGGCTCTTTTAGTAACATTATCACCTGGGCTGAAGCATATTTTATGATCATTTATTGTATTTCAGGATACATTCTGGGTTTTATTCTGTTTATTTGATGAAAATGAACAAATACACACACCTTGGATACATTTTTGTTTGATTTGTATTGAGTGAGATTTTCACCTAGAACCCAAAGAGGGGGGTATCGGCACTTTTCATGGAAAAATGTAAAAAATTAAATTTTCTAAAAATGAAATAAATGCCTTCTTATCACCTCAAACATTCACTCTAAAACAGAAGATTGTTGTTTTTCGCAATATTTTTAGAAATTTGAGCTCTTTTAGTAACATTAACACTTGCGCTGAAGCATCTTTTATGCTCATTTCTTGTCTTTCAGGATTAATTCTGGGTTTTATTTTGTTTATTTGATGAAACTGAACAGCAATACACACCATGGAAACATTTTTGATTGATTTGTGTCGTGTGAGATTTTCACCTAGAACCCAAAGGGGGGGGGTATTGGCACTTTTCATGGAAAAATGTGAAAAATTAAATTTTTTAAAAATGAAATAAATGCCTTCTAAACACCTCAAACATTCACTCTATAACAGAAGATTGTTGTTTTTCGCAATATTTTTAGAAATTTGGGCTCTTTTAGTAACATTAACACCTGGGCTGAAGAATCTTTTATGATCATTTATTTTCTTTCAGGATTCATTCTGGGTTGTATTTTGTTTATTTGACGAAAATGAACAACAATAAACACCTTGGATACATTTTTGTTTGATTTGTATCGAGGGAGATTTTCACCTAGAACCCAAAGGGGGGGTATTGGCACTTTTCATGGAAAAATGTGAAAAATTAAATTTTCTAAAAATGAAATAAATGCCTTCTAAACACCTCAAACATTCACTCTAAAACAGAAGATTGTTGTTTTTCGCAATATTTTTAGAAATTTGGGCTCTTTTAGTAACATTAACACTTGCGCTGAAGCATCTTTAATGCTCATTTCTGTGTTTCAGGATTAATTCTGGGTTTTATTTTGTTTATTTGATGAAACTGAACAACAATACACACCATGGAAACATTTTTGATTGATTTGTGTCGAGTGAGATTTTCACCTAGAACCCAAAGGGGGGGGGTATTGGCACTTTTCATGGAAAAATGTAAAAAAAAAAAATTTTCTAAAAATGAAATAAATGCCTTCTAAACACCTCAAACATTCACTGTACAACAGTAAATTGTTGTTTTTCGCAATATTTTTAGATATTTGGGCTCTTTTAGTAACATTAACACCTGGGCTGAAGCATCTTTTATGATCATTTATTGTCTTTCAGGATTCATTCTGGGTTTTATTTTGTTTATTTGATGAAAATGAACAACAATACACACCTTGGATACATTTTTGTTTGATTTGTTTCGAGTGAGATTTTCACCTAGAACCCAAAGGGTTATCGGAACTTTTCATGGAAAAATGTGAAAAATTAAATTTTCTAAAAATTAAATAAATGCCTTCTAAACACCTAAAACATTCACTCTAAAACAGAAGATTGTTGTTTTTCGCAATATTTTTAGAAATTTGGGCTCTTTTAGTAACATTAACACCTGGGCTGAAGCATCTTTTATGATCATTTATTGTCTTTCAGGATTCATTCTGGGTTTTATTTTGTTTATTTGATGAAAATGAACAAATACACACACCTTGGATACATTTTTGTTTGATTTGTGTTGATTGAGATTTTCACCTAGAACCCAAAGGGGGGGGTATTGGCACTTTTCATGGAAAAATGTGAAAAATTAAATTTTCTAAAAATGTAATAAATGCCTTCTAAACACCTCAAACATTCACTCTAAAACAGAAGATTGTTTTCTTTCGCAATATTTTTAGAAATTTGGGCTCTTTTAGTAACATTAACACTTGCGCTGAAGCAACTTTTATGATCATTTATTGTCTTTCAGGATACATTCTGGGTTTTATTTTGTTTATTTGATGAAAATGAACAACAATACACACCATGGAAACATTTTTGATTGATATGTGTCGATTGAGATTTTCACCTAGAACCCAAAGGGGGAGTATTGGCACTTTTAATGGAAAAATGTGAAAAATTAAATTTTCTAAAAATGAAATAAATGCCTTCTAAACACCTCCAACATTCACTCTAAAACAGAAGATTGTTTTTTTTCGCAATATTTTTAGAAATTTGGGCTCTTTTAGTAACATTAACTCTTTCGCTGAAGCATCTTTTATGATCATTTATTGTCTTTTAGGATACATTCTGGGTTTTATTTTGTTTATTTGATGAAAATGAACAACAATACACACCATGGAAACATTTTTGATTGATATGTGTCGAGTGAGATTTTCACCTAGAACCGAAAGGGGGGGTATTGGCACTTTTCATGGAAAAATGTGAAAAATTAAATTTTCTAAAAATGAGATAAATGCCTTATAAACACGTCAAACATTCACTCTTAAACAGAATATTGTTGTTTTTCGCAATATTTTTAGAAATTTGGGCTCTTTTAGTAACATAATCACCTGGGCCGAAGCATCTTTTATGATCATTTATTGTCTTTCAGGATACATTCTGGGTTTTATTTTGTTTATTTGATGAAAATGAACAACAATACACACCTTGGATACATTTTTGTTTGATTTGTGTCGAGTGAGATTTTCACCTAGAACCCAAAGGGGGGGGGTATTGGCACTTTTCATGGAAAAATGTAAAAAAAAAAAATTTTCTAAAAATGAAATAAATGCCTTCTAAACACCTCAAACATTCACTGTACAACAGTAAATTGTTGTTTTTCGCAATATTTTTAGATATTTGGGCTCTTTTAGTAACATTAACACCTGGGCTGAAGCATCTTTTATGATCATTTATTGTCTTTCAGGATTCATTCTGGGTTTTATTTTGTTTATTTGATGAAAATGAACAACAATACACACCTTGGATACATTTTTGTTTGATTTGTATTGAGTGAGATTTTCACCTAGAACCCAAAGAGGGGGGTATCGGCCCTTTTCATGGAAAAATGTAAAAAATTAAATTTTCAAAAAATGAAATAAATGCCTTCTTAACACCTCAAACATTCACTCTAAAACAGAAGATTGTTGTTTTTCGCAATATTTTTAGAAATTTGGGCTCTTTTAGTAACAAATAACACTTGCGCTGAAGCATCTTTTATGCTCATTTCTTGTCTTTCAGGATTAATTCTGGGTTTTATTTTGTTTATTTGATGAAACTGAACAATAATACACACCATGGAAACATTTTTGATTGATTTGTGTCGAGTGAGATTTTCACCTAGAACCCAAAGGGGGGGTACTGGCACTTTTCATGGAAAAATGTGAAAAATTAAATTTTCTAAAAATGAAATAAATGCCTTCTAAACACCTCAAACATTCACTCTAAAACAGAAGATTGTTGTTTTTCGCAATATTTTTAGAAATTTGGGCTCTTTTAGTAACATTAACACCTGGGTTGAAGAATCTTTTATGATCATTTATTTTCTTTCAGGATTCATTCTGGGTTGTATTTTGTTTATTTGATGAAAATGAACAACAATACACACCTTGGATACATTTTTGTTTGATTTGTGTCGAGTGAGATTTTCACCTAGAACCCAAAGGGGGGGGTATTGGCACTTTTCATGGAAAAATGAGAAAAATTAAATTTTCTAAAAATGAAATAAATGACTTCTAAACACCTCAAACATTCACTCTAAAACAGAAGATTGTGGTTTTTCGCAATATTTTTAGAAATTTGGGCACTTTTAGTAATATTAACACTTTCGCTGAAGCAACTTTTATGCTCATTTCTTGTCTTTCAAGATTAATTCTGGGTTTTATTTTGTTTATTTGATGAAAATGAACAACAATACACACCTTGGATACATTTTTGTTTGATTTGTGTCGAGTGCGATTTTCACCTAGAACCAACGGGGGGTATTGGCACTTTTCATGGAAAAATGTGAAAAATTAAATTTTTTAAAAATGAAATTAATGCCTTTTAAACACCTCAAACATTCACTCTAAAACAGAAAATTATGGTTTTTCGCAATTTTTTTAGAAATTTGGGCTCTTTTAGTAACATTAACACCTGGGCCGAAGCATCTTTTATCATCATTTATTGTCTTTCAGGATTCATTCTGGGTTTTATTTTGTTTATTTGATAAAAATGAACAACAATACACACCTTGGATACATTTTTGTTTGATTTGTTTCGAAAGAGATTTTCACCTAGAACCCAAAGGGGTATCGGCACTTTTCATGGAAAAATGTGAAAAATTAAATTTTCTAAAAATGAAATAAAAGCCTTCTAAACACCTCAAACATTCACTCTAAAACAGAAGATTGTTTTTTTTCGCAATATTTTTAGAAATTTGGGCTATTTTAGTAACATTATCACCTGGGCTGAAGCATCTTTTATGATCATTTATTGTGTTTCAGGATACATTCTGGGTTTTATTTTGTTTATTTGATGAAACTGAACAACAATACACACCATGGAAATATTTTTGATTGATTTGTATCGAGTGAGATTTTCACCTAGAACCCAAAGGGGGGGGTATTGGCACTTTTCATGGAAAAAAGTGAAAAATTAAATTTTCTAAAAATGAAATAAATGCCTTCTAAACACCTCAAACATTCACTCTAAAACAGAAGATTGTTTTTTTTCGCAATATTTTTAGAAATTTTAGCTCTTTTAGTAACATTAACACTTGCGCTGAAGCATCTTTTATGATCATTTATTGTCTTTCAGGATACATTCTGGGTTTTATTTTGTTTATTTGATGAAAATGAACAACAATACACACCTTGGATACTTTTTTGTTTGATTTGTGTTGCGTGAGATTTTCACCTAGAATCCAAAGGGGGGGAATCGGCACTTTTCATGGAAAAATGTAAAAAATTAAATTTTCTAAAAATGAAATAAATGCCTTCTAAACACCTCAAACATTCACTCTAAAACAGAAGATTGTTGTTTTTCGCAATATTTTTAGAAATTTGGGCTCTTTTAGTAACATTAACACTTGCGCTGAATCATCTTTAATGCTCATTTCTGTGTTTCAGGATTAATTCTGGGTTTTATTTTGTTTATTTGATGAAACCGAACAACAATACACACCATGGAAACATTTTTGATTGATTTGTGTCGAGTGAGATTTTCACCTAGAACCCAAAGGTGGGGTTTAGGCACTTTTCATGGAATAATGGAAAAATTAAATTTTCTAAAAATGAAATAAATGCCTTCTAAACACCTCAAACATTCACTCTAAAACAGAAGATTGTTGTTTTTCGCAATATTTTTAGAAATTTGGGCTCTTTTAGTAACATTAACACCTGGGCTGAAGCATCTTTTATGATCATTTATTGTCTTTCAGGATTCATTCTGGGTTTTATTTTGTTTATTTGATGAAAATGAACAACAATACACACCTTGGATACATTTTTGTTTGATTTGTTTCGAGTGAGATTTTCACCTAGAACCCAAAGGGTTATCGGAACTTTTCATGGAAAAATGTGAAAAATTAAATTTTCTAAAAATTAAATAAATGCCTTCTAAACACCTAAAACATTCACTCTAAAACAGAAGATTGTTGTTTTTCGCAATATTTTTAGAAATTTGGGCTCTTTTAGTAACATTAACACCTGGGCTGAAGCATCTTTTATGATCATTTATTGTCTTTCAGGATTCATTCTGGGTTTTATTTTGTTTATTTGATGAAAATGAACAAATACACACACCTTGGATACATTTTTGTTTGATTTGTGTTGATTGAGATTTTCACCTAGAACCCAAAGGGGGGGGTATTGGCACTTTTCATGGAAAAATGTGAAAAATTAAATTTTCTAAAAATGTAATAAATGCCTTCTAAACACCTCAAACATTCACTCTAAAACAGAAGATTGTTTTCTTTCGCAATATTTTTAGAAATTTGGGACTTTTAGTAACATTAACACTTGCGCTGAAGCAACTTTTATGATCATTTATTGTCTTTCAGGATACATTCTGGGTTTTATTTTGTTTATTTGATGAAAATGAACAACAATACACACCATGGAAACATTTATGATTGATATGTGTCGATTGAGATTTTCACCTAGAACCCAAAGGGGGAGTATTGGCACTTTTAATGGAAAAATGTGAAAAATTAAATTTTCTAAAAATGAAATAAATGCCTTCTAAACACCTCCAACATTCACTCTAAAACAGAAGATTGTTTTTTTTCGCAATATTTTTAGAAATTTGGGCTCTTTTAGTAACATTAACTCTTGCGCTGAAGCATCTTTTATGATCATTTATTGTCTTTTAGGATACATTCTGGGTTTTATTTTGTTTATTTGATGAAAATGAACAACAATACACACCATGGAAACATTTTTGATTGATATGTGTCGAGTGAGATTTTCACCTAGAACCGAAAGGGGGGGTATTGGCACTTTTCATGAAAAAATGTGAAAAATTAAATTTTCTAAAAATGAGATAAATGCCTTATAAACACGTCAAACATTCACTCTTAAACAGAAAATTGTTGTTTTTTCGCAATATTTTTAGAAATTTGGGCTCTTTTAGTAACATTATCACCTGGGCCGAAGCATCTTTTATGATCATTTATTGTCTTTCAGGATACATTCTGGGTTTTATTTTGTTTATTTGATGAAAATGAACAACAATACACACCTTGGATACATTTTTGTTTGATTTGTGTCGAGTGAGATTTTCACCTAGAACCCAAAGGGGGGGGTATTGGCACTTTTCATGGAAAAATGTAAAAAAAAAAAATTTTCTAAAAATGAAATAAATGCCTTCTAAACACCTCAAACATTCACTGTACAACAGTAAATTGTTGTTTTTCGCAATATTTTTAGATATTTGGGCTCTTTTAGTAACATTAACACCTGGGCTGAAGCATCTTTTATGATCATTTATTGTCTTTCAGGATTCATTCTGGGTTTTATTTTGTTTATTTGATGAAAATGAACAACAATACACACCTTGGATACATTTTTGTTTGATTTGTATTGAGTGAGATTTTCACCTAGAACCCAAAGAGGGGGGTATCGGCCCTTTTCATGGAAAAATGTAAAAAATTAAATTTTCAAAAAATGAAATAAATGCCTTCTTAACACCTCAAACATTCACTCTAAAACAGAAGATTGTTGTTTTTCGCAATATTTTTTGAAATTTGGGCTCTTTTAGTAACATTAACACTTGCGCTGAAGCATCTTTTATGCTCATTTCTTGTCTTTCAGGATTAATTCTGGGTTTTATTTTGTTTATTTGATGAAACTGAACAATAATACACACCATGGAAACATTTTTGATTGATTTGTGTCGAGTGAGATTTTCACCTAGAACCCAAAGGGGGGGTATTGGCACTTTTCATGGAAAAATGTGAAAAATTAAATTTTCTAAAAATGAAATAAATGCCTTCTAAACACCTCAAACATTCACTCTAAAACAGAAGATTGTTGTTTTTCGCAATATTTTTAGAAATTTGGGCACTTTTAGTAATATTAACACTTTCGCTGAAGCAACTTTTATGCTCATTTCTTGTCTTTCAAGATTAATTCTGGGTTTTATTTTGTTTATTTGATGAAAATGAACAACAATACACACCTTGGATACATTTTTGTTTGATTTGTGTCGAGTGAGATTTTCACCTAGAACCAACGGGGGGTATTGGCACTTTTCATGGAAAAATGTGAAAAATTAAATTTTTTAAAAATGAAATTAATGCCTTTTAAACACCTCAAACATTCACTCTAAAACAGAAAATTATGGTTTTTCGCAATTTTTTTAGAAATTTGGGCTCTTTTAGTAACATTAACACCTGGGCCGAAGCATCTTTTATCATCATTTATTGTCTTTCAGGATTCATTCTGGGTTTTATTTTGTTTATTGATAAAAATGAACAACAATACACACCTTGGATACATTTTTGTTTGATTTGTTTGAGTGAGATTTTCACCTAGAACCCAAAGGTGTATCGGCACTTTTCATGGAAAAATGTGAAAAATTAAATTTTCTAAAAATGAAATAAAAGCCTTCTAAACACCTCAATCATTCACTCTAAAACAGAAGATTGTTTTTTTTCGCAATATTTTTAGAAATTTGGGCTCTTTTAGTAACATTATCACCTGGGCTGAAGCATCTTTTATGATCATTTATTGTGTTTCAGGATACATTCTGGGTTTTATTTTGTTTATTTGATGAAACTGAACAACAATACACACCATGGAAATATTTTTGATTGATTTGTGTCGAGTGAGATTTTCACCTAGAACCCAAAGGGGGGGGTATTGGCACTTTTCATGGAAAAAAGTGAAAAAATAAATTTTCTAAAAATGAAATAAATGCCTTCTAAACACCTCAAACATTCACTCTAAAACAGAAGATTGTTTTTTTTCGCAATATTTTTAGAAATTTTAGCTCTTTTAGTAACATTAACACTTGCGCTGAAGCATCTTTTATGATCATTTATTGTCTTTCAGGATACATTCTGGGTTTTATTTTGTTTATTTGATGAAAATGAACAACAATACACACCATGGAAACATTTTTGATTGATATGTGTCGAGTGAGATTTTCACCTAGAACCCAAAGGGGGGGTATTGGTACTTTTCATGGAAAAATGTGAAAAATTAATTTTTCTAAAAATGAAATAAATGCCTTCTAAACACCTCAAACATTCACTCTTAAACAGAAGATTGTTGTTTTTCGCAATATTTTTAGAAATTTGGGCTCTTTTAGTAACATTAACACCCGGGCAGAAGCATCTTTTATGATCATTTATTGTCTTTCAGGATACATTCTGGGTTTTATTCTGTTTATTTGATGAAAATGAACAACAATACACACCATGGAAACATTTTTGTTTGATTTGTGTCAAGCGAGATTTTCACCTAGAACCCAAAGGGGGGGTATTGGCACTTTTCATGGAAAAATGTAAAAAATTAAATTTTCTAAAAATGAAATAAATGCCTTCTAAACACCTCAAACATTCACTCTAAAACAGAAGATTGTTGTTTTTCGCAATATTTTTAGAAATTTGGGCTCTTTTAGTAACATTAACACTTGCGCTGTAGCATCTTTTATGCTCATTTCTTGTCTTTCAGGATTAATTCTGGGTTTTATTTTGTTTATTTGATGAAAATGAACAACAATACACACCATGGAAACATTTTTGATTGATATGTGTCGAGTGAGATTTTCACTTAGAACCCAAAGGGGTGGGTATTGGCAGTTTTCATGGAAAAATGTGAAAAATTAAATTTTTTAAAAATGAAATAAATGCCTTCTAAACAACTCAAACATTCACTCTAAAACAGAAGATTGTGGTTTTTCGCAATATTTTTAGAAATTTGGGTTCTTTTAGTAACATTAACACCTGGGCTGAAGCATCTTTTATGATCATTTATTGTCTTTCAGGATACTTTCTGGGTTTTATTTTGTTTATTTGATGAAAATGATCAACAATACACACCTTGGATACATTTTTGTTTGATTTGTGTCGAGTGAGATTTTCACCTAGAACCAAAGGGGGATTAGCACTTTTCATGGAAAAATGTGAAAAATTAAATTTTTTAAAAATGAAATTAATGCCTTATAAACACCTCAAACATTCACTCTAAAACAGAAAATTATTGTTTTTCGCAATATTTTTAGAAATTTGGGCTCTTTTAGTAACATTAACACCTGGGCTGAAGCATCTTTTATGATCATTTATTGTCTTTCAGGATTCATTCTGGGTTTTATTTTGTTTATTTGATGAAAATGAACAACAATACACACCTTGGATACATATTTGTTTGATTTGTTTCGAGTGAGATTTTCACCTAGAACCCAAACGGGTATCGGAACTTTTCATAGAAAAATGTGAAAAATTAAATTTTTTAAAAATGAAATTAATGCCTTATAAACACCTCAAACATTCACTCTAAAAAAAAAATTATTGTTTTTCGCAATATTTTTAGAAATTTGGGCTCTTTTAGTAACATTATCACCTGGGCTGAAGCATATTTTATGATCATTTATTGTATTTCAGGATACATTCTGGGTTTTATTTTGTTTATTTGATGAAAATGAACAACAATACACACCTTGGATACATTTTTGTTTGATTTGTGTCGAGTGAGATTTTCACCTAGAACCCAAAGGGGGGGGGATTGGCACTTTTCATGGAAAAATGTAAAAAATTAAATTTTCTAAAAATGAAATAAATGCCTTCTAAACACCTCAAACATTCACTCTAAAACAGAAGATTGTTGTTTTTCGCAATATTTTTAGATATTTGGGCTCTTTTAGTAACATAAACACCTGGGCTGAAGCATCTTTTATGATCATTTATTGTCTTTCAGGATTCATTCTGGGTTTTATTTTGTTTATTTGATGAAAATGAACAACAATACACACCTTGGATACATTTTTGTTTGATTTGTGTCAAGTGAGATTTTCACCTAGAACCCAAAGGGGGGGTATTGGCACTTTTCATGGAAAAATGTGAAAAATTAAATTTTCTAAAAATGAAATAAATGCCTTCTAAACACCTCAAACATTCACTCTAAAACAGAAGATTGTTGTTTTTCGCAATATTTTTAGAAATTTGGGCTCTTTTAGTAACATTAACACCTGGGCTGAAGCATCTTTTATGATCATTTATTGTCTTTCAGGATACTTTCTGGGTTTTATTTTGTTTATTTGATGAAAATGAACAACAATACACACCTTGGATACATTTTTGTTTGATTTGTGTCGAGTGAGATTTTCACCTAGAACCAAAGGGGGATTGGCACTTTTCATGGAAAAATGTGAAAAATTAAATTTTTTAAAAATGAAATTAATGCCTTATAAACACCTCAAACATTCACTCTAAAACAGAAACTTATTGTTTTTCGCAATATTTTTAGAAATTTGGGCTCTTTTAGTAACATTATCACCTGGGCTGAAGCATATTTTATGATCATTTATTGTCTTTCAGGATACATTCTGGGTTTTATTTTGTTTATTTGATGAAAATGAACAACAATACACACCTTGGATACTTTTTTGTTTGAATTGTGTTGCGTGAGATTTTCACCTAGAGCCCAAAGGGGGGGGTATCGGCACTTTTCATGGAAAAATGTAAAAAATTAAATTTTCTAAAAATGAAATAAATGCCTTTTAAACACCTCAAACATTCACTCTAAAACAGAAGATTGTTGTTTTTCGTAATATTTTTAGAAATTTGGGCTCTTTTAGTAACATTAACACTTGCGCTGAAGCATCTTTTATGCTCATTTCTTGTCTTTCAGGATTAATTCTGGGTTTTATTTTGTTTATTTGATGAAACTGAACAACAATACACACCTTGGATACATTTTTTTTTGATTTGTATCGAGTGAGATTTTCACCTAGAACCCAAATGGATTGGCACTTTTCATGGAAAAATGTGAAAAATTAAATTTTCTAAAAATGAAATAAATGCCTTCTAAACACCTCAAACATTCACTCTTAAACAGAAGATTGTTGTTTTTCGCAATATTGTTAGAAATTTGGGCTCTTTTAGTAACATTAACACCTGGGCTGAAGCATCTTTTATGATCATTTATTGTCTTTCAGGATTCATTCTGGGTTTTATTTTGTTTATTTGATGAAAATGAACAACAATACACACCTTGGATACATTTTTGTTTGATTTGTGTTGAGTGAGATTTTCACCTAGAACCCAAAGGGGGGGGTATTGGCACTTTTCATGGAAAAATGTAAAAAATTAAATTTTCTAAAAATGAAATAAATACCTTCTAAACACCTCAAACATTCACTCTAAAACAGTAGATTGTTGTTTTTCGCAATATTTTTAGATATTTGGACTCTTTTAGTAACATAAACACCTGGGCTGAAGCATCTTTTATGATCATTTATTGTCTTTCAGGATTCATTCTGGGTTTTATTTTGTTTATTTGATGAAAATGAACAACAATACACACCTTGGATACATTTTTGTTTGATTTGTATTGAGTGAGATTTTCACCTAGAACCCAAAGAGGGGGGTATCGGCACTTTTCATGGAAAAATGTAAAAAATTAAATTTTCTAAAAATGAAATAAATGCCTTCTTATCACCTCAAACATTCACTCTAAAACAGAAGATTGTTGTTCTTCGCAATATTTTTAGAAATTTGAGCTCTTTTAGTAACATTAACACCTGCGCTGAAGCATCTTTTATGCTCATTTCTTGTCTTTCAGGATTAATTCTGGGTTTTATTTTGTTTATTTGATGAAACTGAACAACAATACACACCATGGAAACATTTTTGATTGATTTGTGTCGTGTGAGATTTTCACCTAGAACCCAAAGGGGGGGGTATTGGCACTTTTCATGGAAAAATGAGAAAAATTAAATTTTTTAAAAATGAAATAAATGCCTTCTAAACACCTCAAACATTCACTCTATAACAGAAGATTGTTGTTTTTCGCAATATTTTTAGAAATTTGGGCTCTTTTAGTACAATTAACACCTGGGCTGAAGAATCTTGTATGATCATTTATTTTCTTTCAGGATTCATTCTGGGTTGTATTTTGTTTATTTGACGAAAATGAACAACAATAAACACCTTGGATAAATTTTTGTTTGATATGTATCGAGGGAGATTTTCACCTAGAACCCAAAGGGGGGGTATTGGCACTTTTCATGGAAAAATGTGAAAAATTAAATTTTCTAAAAATGAAATAAATGCCTTCTAAACACCTCAAACATTCACTCTAAAACAGAAGATTGTTGTTTTTCGCAATATTTTTAGAAATTTGGACTCTTTTAGTAACATTAACACTTGCGCTGAAGCAACTTTTATGATCATTTATTGTGTTTCAGGATACATTCTGGGTTTTATTTTGTTTATTTGATGAAACTGAACAACAATACACACCATGGAAATATTTTTGATTGATTTGTGTCGAGTGAGATTTTCACCTAGAACCCAAAGGGGGGGGTATTGGCACTTTTCATGGAGAAAAGTGAAAAATTAAATTTTCTAAAAATGAAATAAATGCCTTCTAAACATCTCAAACATTCACTCTAAAACAGAAGATTGTTTTTTTTCGCAATATTTTTAGAAATTTTAGCTCTTTTAGTAACATTAACACTTGCGCTGAAGCATCTTTTATGATCATTTATTGTCTTTCAGGATACATTCTGGGTTTTATTTTGTTTATTTGATGAAAATGAACAACAATACACACCATGGAAACATTTTTGATTGATATGTGTCGAGTGAGATTTTCACCTAGAACCCAAAGGGGGGGTATTGGTACTTTTCATGGAAAAATGTGAAAAATTAAATTTTCTAAAAATGAAATAAATGCCTTCTAAACACCTCAAACATTCACTCTTAAACAGAAGATTGTTGTTTTTCGCAATATTTTTAGAAATTTGGGCTCTTTTAGTAACATTAACACCCGGGCTGAAGCATCTTTTATGATCATTTATTGTCTTTCAGGATACATTCTGGGTTTTATTCTGTTTATTTGATGAAAATGAGCAACAATACACACCATGGAAACATTTTTGTTTGATTTGTGTCAAGTGAGATTTTCACCCAGAACCCAAAGGGGGGGTATTGGCACTTTTCATGGAAAAATGTAAAAAATTAAATTTTCTAAAAATGAAATAAATGCCTTCTAAACACCTCAAACATTCACTCTAAAACAGAAGATTGTTTTTTTTCGCAATATTTTTAGAAATTTGGGCTCTTTTAGTAACATTAACACTTGCCCTATAGCATCTTTTATGCTCATTTCTTGTCTTTCAGGATTAATTCTGGGTTTTATTTTGTTTATTTGATGAAAATGAACAACAATACACACCATGGAAACATTTTTGATTGATATGTGTCGAGTGAGATTTTCACTTAGAACCCAAAGGGGGGGGTATTGGCACTTTTCATGGAAAAATGTGAAAAATTTAATTTTTTAAAAATGAAATAAATGCCTTCTAAACAACTCAAACATTCACTCTAAAACAGAAGATTGTTGTTTTTCGCAATATTTTTAGAAATTTGGGCTCTTTTAGTAACATTAACACCTGGGCTGAAGCATCTTTTAAGATCATTTATTGTCTTTCAGGATACTTTCTGGGTTTTATTTTGTTTATTTGATGAAAATGAACAACAATACACACCTTGGATACATTTTTGTTTGATTTGTGTCGAGTGAGATTTTCACCTAGAACCAAAGGGGGGGTATTGGCACTTTTCATGGAAATATGTGAATAATTAAATTTTTTTAAAATGAAATAAATGCCTTATAAACACCTCAAACATTCACTCTAAAACAGAAAATTATTGTTTTTCGCAATATTTTTAGAAATTTGGGCTCTTTTAGTAACATTATCACCTGGGCTGAAGCATATTTTATGATCATTTATTGTCTTTCAGGATACATTCTGGGTTTTATTTTGTTTATTTGATGAAAATGAACAACAATACACACCTTGGATACATTTTTGTTTGATTTGTGTCGAGTAAGATTTTCACCTAGAACCCAAAGGGACTTTTTTCCAAAGGGAATGTATTGGCACTTTTCATGGAAAAATGTAAAAAAATAAATTTTCTAAAAATGAAATAAATGCCTTCTAAACACCTCAAACATTCACTCTAAAAAAGTAGATTGTTGTTTTTCGCAATATTTTTAGAAATTTGTGCTCTTTTAGTAACATTAACACCCGGGCTGAAGCATCTTTTATGATCATTTATTGTCTTTCAGGATACATTCTGGGTTTTATTTTGTTTATTTGATGAAAATGAACAACAATACACACCTTGGATACATTTTTGTTTGATTTGTGTCAAGTGAGATTTTCACCTAGAACCCAAAGGGGGGGTATTGGCACTTTTCATGGAAAAATGTGAAAATTTAAATTTTCTAAAAATGAAATAAATGCCTTCTAAACACCTCAAACATTCACTCTAAAACAGAAGATTGTTGTTTTTCGCAATATTTTTAGAAATTTGGGCTCTTTTAGTAACATTAACACTAGCGCTGTAGCATCTTTTATGCTCATTTCTTGTCTTTCAGGATTAATTCTGGGTTTTATTTTGTTTATTTGATGAAAATGAACAACAATACACACCTTGGATACTTTTTTGTTTGATTTGTGTTGCGTGAGATTTTCACCTAGAACCCAAAGGGGGTGGTATTGGCACTTTTCATGGAAAAATGGAAAAATTAAATTTTCTAAAAATGAAATAAATGCCTTCTAAACACCTCAAACATTCACTCTAAAACAGAAGATTGTTGTTTTTCGCAATATTTTTAGAAATTTGGGCTCTTTTAGTAACATTAACACTTGCGCTGAAGCATCTTTTATGCTCATTTCTTGTCTTTCAGGATTAATTCTGGGTTTTATTTTGTTTATTTGATGAAACTGAACAACAATACACACCTTGGATACATTTTTGTTTGATTTGTATCGAGTGAGATTTTCACCTAGAACCCAAATGGGGGGTATTGGCACTTTTCATGGAAAAATGTGAAAAATTAAATTTTTTAAAAATGAAATAAATGCCTTCTAAACACCTCAAACATTCACTCTTAAACAGAAGATTGTTGTTTTTCGCAATATTGTTAGAAATTTGGGCTCTTTTAGTAACATTAACACCTGGGCTGAAGCATCTTTTATGATCATTTATTGTCTTTCAGGATTCATTCTGGGTTTTATTTTGTTTATTTGATGAAAATGAACAACAATACACACCTTGGATACATATTTGTTTGATTTGTTTCGAGTGAGATTTTCACCTAGAACCCAAACGGGTATCGGAACTTTTCATGGAAAAATGTGAAAAATTAAATTTTTTAAAAATGAAATTAATGCCTTATAAACACCTCAAACATTCACTCTAAAACAGAAAATTATTGTTTTTCGCAATATTTTTAGAAATTTTGGCTCTTTTAGTAACATTATCACCTTGGCTGAAGCATATTTTATGATCATTTATTGTATTTCAGGATACATTCTGGGTTTTATTTTGTTTATTTGATGAAAATGAACAACAATACACACCTTGGATACATTTTTGTTTGATTTGTGTCGAGTGAGATTTTCACCTAGAACCCAAAGGGGGGGGGATTGGCACTTTTCATGGAAAAATGTAAAAAATTAAATTTTCTAAAAATGAAATAAATGCCTTCTAAACACCTCAAACATTCACTCTAAAACAGAAGATTGTTGTTTTTCGCAATAGTTTTAGATATTTGGGCTCTTTTATTAACATAAACACCTGGGCTGAAGCATCTTTTATGATCATTTATTGTCTTTCAGGATTCATTCTGGGTTTTATTTTGTTTATTTGATGAAAATGAACAACAATACACACCTTGGATACATTTTTGTTTGATTTGTGTTAAGTGAGATTTTCACCTAGAACCCAAAGGGGGGGTATTGGCACTTTTCATGGAAAAATGTGAAAAATTAAATTTTCTAAAAATGAAATAAATGCCTTCTAAACACCTCAAACATTCACTCTAAAACAGAAGATTGTTGTTTTTCGCAATATTTTTAGAAATTTGGGCTCTTTTAGTAACATTAACACTTGCGCTGTAGCATGTTTTATGCTCATTTCTTGTCTTTCAGGATTAATTCTGGGTTTTATTTTGTTTATTTGATGAAAATGAACAACAATACACACCATGGAAACATTTTTGATTGATATGTGTCGAGTGAGATTTTCACTTAGAACCCAAAGGGGTGGGTAAATGCAGTTTTCATGGAAAAATGTGAAAAATTAAATTTTTTAAAAATGAAATAAATGCCTTCTAAACAACTCAAACATTCACTCTAAAACAGAAGATTGTTGTTTTTCGCAATATTTTTAGAAATTTGGGCTCTTTTAGTAACATTAACACCTGGGCTGAAGCATCTTTAATGATCATTTATTGTCTTTCAGGATACTTTCTGGGTTTTATTTTGTTTATTTGATGAAAATGAACAACAATACACACCTTGGATACATTTTTGTTTGATTTGTGTCGAGTGAGATTTTCACCTAGAACCAAAGGGGGATTGGCACTTTTCATGGAAAAATGTGAAAAATTAAATTTTTTAAAAATGAAATTAATGCCTTATAAACACCTCAAACATTCACTCTAAAACAAAAAATTATTGTTTTTCGCAATATTTTTAGAAATTTGGGCTCTTTTAGTAACATTATCACCTGGGCTGAAGCATATTTTATGATCATTTATTGTCTTTCAGGATACATTCTGGGTTTTATTTTGTTTATTTGATGAAAATGAACAACAATACACACCTTGGATACATTTTTGTTTGATTTGTGTCGAGTGAGATTTTCACCTAGAACCCAAAGGGGGGGGATTGGCACTTTTCATGGAAAAATGTGAAAAATTAAATTTTCTAAAAATGAAATAAATGCCTTCTAAACACCTCAAACATTCACTCTAAAACAGTAGATTGTTGTTTTTCGCAATATTTTTAGAAATTTGGGCTCTTTTAGTAACATTAACACTTGCGCTGAAGCATCTTTTATGCTCATTTCTTGTCTTTCTGGATTAATTCTGGGTTTTATTTTGTTTATTTGATGAAACTGAACAACAATACACACCTTGGATACATTTTTGTTTGATTTGTATCGAGTGAGATTTTCACCTAGAACCCAAATGGATTGGCACTTTTCATGGAAAAATATGAAAAATTAAATTTTCTATAATTGAAATAAATGCCTTCTACACACCTCAAACATTCACTCTTAAACAGAAGATTGTTGTTTTTCGCAATATTGTTAGAAATTTGGGCTCTTTTAGTAACATTAACACCTGGGCTGAAGCATCTTTTATGATCATTTATTGTCTTTCAGGATTCATTCTGGGTTTTATTTTGTTTATTTGATGAAAATGAACAACAATACACACCTTGGATACATATTTGTTTGATTTGTTTCGAGTGAGATTTTCACCTAGAACCCAAACGGGTATCGGAACTTTTCATGGAAAAATGTAAAAAATTAAATTTTTTAAAAATGAAATTAATGCCTTATAAACACCTCAAACATTCACTCTAAAACAGAAAATTATTGTTTTTCGCAATATTTTTAGAAATTTGGGCTCTTTTAGTAACATTATCACCTGGGCTGAAGCATATTTTATGATCATTTATTGTATTTCAGGATACATTCTGGGTTTTATTTTGTTTATTTGATGAAAATGAACAACAATACACACCTTGAATACATTTTTGTTTGATTTGTGTCGAGTGAGATTTTCACCTAGAACCCAAAGGGGGGGGGGTATTGGCACTTTTCATGGAAAAATGTGAAAAATTAAATTTTTTAAAAATAAAATAAATGCCTTCTAAACACCTCAAACATTCACTCTATAACAGAAGATTGTTGTTTTTCGCAATATTTTTAGAAATTTGGGCTCTTTTAGTACAATTAACACCTGGGCTGAAGAATCTTTTATGATCATTTATTTTCTTTCAGGATTCATTCTGGGTTGTATTTTGTTTATTTGACGAAAATGATCAACAATAGACACCTTGGATACATTTTTGTTTGATTTTTATCGAGGGAGATTTTCACCTAGAACCCAAAGGGGGGTATTGGCACTCTTCATGGAAAAATGTGAAAAATTAAATTTTCTAAAAATGAAATAAATGCCTTCTAAACGCCTCAAACATTCACTCTAAAACAGAAGATTGTTGTTTTTCGCAATATTTTTAGAAATTTGGACTCTTTTAGTAACATTAACACTTGCGCTGAAGCAACTTTTATGCTAATTTCTTGTCTTTCAGGATTAATTCTGGGTTTTATTTTGTTTATTTGATGAAAATGAACAACAATACACACCATGGAAACATTTTTGATTGATATGTGTCGAGTGAGATTTTCACCTAGAACCAAAAGGGGGGGTATTGGCACTTTTCATGGAAAAATGTAAAAAATTAAATTTTCTAAAAAAAAAATAAATGTCTTATAAACACCTCAAACATTCACTCTAAAACAGAAGATTGTTGTTTTTCGCAACATTTTTAGAAATTTGGGCTTTTTTAGTAACATTAACACCTGGGCTGAAGCATCTTTTATGATCATTTATTGTCTTTCAGGATTCATTCTGGGTTTTATTTTGTTTATTTGATGAAAATGAACAACAATACACACCTTGGATACTTTTTTGTTTGATATGTGTTGCGTGAGATTTTCACCTAGAACCCAAAGGGGGGGGTATCGGCACATTTCATGGAAAAATGTAAAAAATTAAATTTTCTAAAAATGAAATAAATGCCTTCTAAACACCTCAAACATTCACTCTAAAACAGAAGATTGTTGTTTTTCGCAATATTTTTAGAAATTTGGGCTCTTTTAGTAACATTAACACTTGCGCTGAAGCATCTTTTATGCTCATTTCTTGTCTTTCAGGATTAATTCTGGGTTTTATTTTGTTTATTTGATGAAACTGAACAACAATACACACCATGGAAACATTTTTGATTGATTTGTGTCGAGTGAGATTTTCACCTAGATCCCAAAGGGGGGGGGGGATTGGCACTTTTCATGGAAAAATGTGAAAAATTAAATTTTCTAAAAATGAAATAAATGCCTTCTAAACACCTCAAACATTCACTCTTAAACAGAAGATTGTTGTTTTTCGCAATATTGTTAGAAATTTGGGCTCTTTTAGTAACATTAACACCTGGGCTGAAGCATCTTTTATGATCATTTATTGTCTTTCAGGATTCATTCTGGGTTTTATTTTGTTTATTTGATGAAAATGAACAACAATACACACCTTGGATACATTTTTGTTTGATTTGTATCGAGTGAGATTTTCACCTAGAACCCAAAGGGGTATCGGAACTTTTCATGGAAAAATGTGAAAAATTAAATTTTCTAAAAATTAAATAAATGCCTTCTAAACACCTCAAACATTCACTCTAAAACAGAAGATTGTTGTTTTTCGCAATATTTTTAGAAATTTGGGCTCTTTAAGTAACATTAACACCTGGGCTGAAGCATCTTTTATGATCATTTATTGTCTTTCAGGATTCATTCTGGGTTTTATTTTGTTTATTTGATGAAAATGAACAAATACACACACCTTGGATACATTTTTGTTTGATTTGTGTTGATTGAGATTTTCACCTAGAACCCAAAGGGGGGGGTTTTGGCCCTTTTCATGGAAAAATGTGAAAAATTAAATTTTCTAAAAATGAAATAAATGCCTTCTAAACACCTCAAACATTCACTCTAAAACAGAAGATTGTAGTTTTTCGCAATATTTTTAGAAATTTGGGCTCTTTTAGTAACATTAACACTTGCGCTGAAGCGACTTTTATGCTCATTTCTTGTCTTTCAGGATTCATTCTGGGTTTTATTTTGTTTATTTGATGAAAATGAACAACAATACACACCATGGAAACATTTTTGTTTGATTTGTGTCGAGTGAGATTTTCACCTAGAACCCAAAGGGGGGGGTATTGGCACTTTTCATGGAAAAATGTGAAAAATTAAATTTTCTAAAAATGAAATAAATGCCTTCTAAACACCTCAAACATTCACTCTAAAACAGAAGATTGTTTTTTTTCGCAATATTTTTAGAAATTTGGGCTCTTTTAGTAACATTAACTCTTGCGCTTAAGCATCTTTTATGATCATTTATTGTCTTTTAGGATACATTCTGGGTTTTATTTTGTTTATTTGATGAAAATGAACAACAATACACACCATGGAAACATTTTTGATTGATATGTGTCGAGTGAGATTTTCACCTAGAACCCAAAGGGGGGGTATTGGCACTTTTCATGGAAAAATGTAAAAAAAAAAAATTTTCTAAAAATGAAATAAATGCCTTCTAAACACCTCAAACATTCACTGTAAAACAGTAAATTGTTGTTTTTCACAATATTTTTAGATATTTGGGCTCTTTTAGTAACATTAACACCTGGGCTGAAGCATCTTTTATGATCATTTATTGTCTTTCAGGATTCATTCTGGGTTTTATTTTGTTTATTTGATGAAAATGAACAACAATACACACCTTGGATACATTTTTGTTTGATTTGTATTGAGTGAGATTTTCACCTAGAACCCAAAGCGGGGGGTATCGGCACTTTTCATGGAAAAATGTAAAAAATTAAATTTTCTAAAAATGAAATAAATGCCTTCTTAACACCTCAAACATTCACTCTAAAACAGAAGATTGTTGTTTTTCGCAATATTTTTAGAAATTTGGGCTCTTTTAGTAACATTAACACTTGCGCTGAAGCATCTTTTATGCTCATTTCTTGTCTTTCAGGATACATTCTGGGTTTTATTTTGTTTATTTGATGAAAATGAACAACAATACACACCATGGAAACATTTTTGATTAATATGTGTCGAGTGAGATTTTCACTTAGAACCCAAAGGGGGGGGTATTGGCACTTTTCATGGAAATATGTGAAAAATTAAATTTTTTAAAAATGAAATAAATGCCTTCTAAACAACTCAAACATTCACTCTAAAACAGAAGATTGTTGTTTTTCGCAATATTTTTAGAAATTTGGGCTCTTTTAGTAACATTAACACCCGGGCTGAAGCATCTTTTATGATCATTTATTGTCTTTCAGGATACATTCTGGGTTTTATTTTGTTTATTTGATGAAAATGAACACCAATACACACCTTGGATACATTTTTGTTTGATTTGTGTCAAGTGAGATTTTCACCTAGAACCCAAAGGGGTGGTATTGGCACTTTTCATGGAAAAATGTGAAAAATTAAATTTTCTAAAAATGAAATAAATGCCTTCTAAACACCTCAAACATTCACTCTAAAACAGAAGATTGTTGTTTTTCGCAATATTTTTAGAAATTTGGGCTCTTTTAGTAACATTAACACTTGCGCTGTAGCATCTTTTATGCTCATTTCTTGTCTTTCAGGATTAATTCTGGGTTTTATTTTGTTTATTTGATGAAAATGAACAACAATACACACCATGGAAACATTTTTGTTTCATTTGTGTCGAGTGAGATTTTCACCTAGAACCCAAAGGGGGGGGTATTGGCAATTTTCATGGAAAAATGTGAAAAATTAAATTTTCTAAAAATGAAATAAATGCCTTCTAAAAACCTCAAACATTCACTCTTAAACAGAAGATTGTTGTTTCTCGCAATATTTTTAGAAATTTGGGCTCTCTTAGTAACATTAACACCTGGGCTGAAGCATCTTTTATGATCATTTATTGTCTTTCAGGATTCATTCTGGGTTTTATTTTGTTAATTTGATGAAAAAGAACAACAATACACACCTTGGATACATTTTTGTTTGATTTGTGTCGAGTGAGATTTTCACCTAGAACACAAAGGGGGGGGGGTATTGGCACTTTTCATGGAAAAATGTGAAAAATTAAATTTTCTAAAAATGAAATAAATGCCTTCTAAACACCTCAAACATTCACTCTAAAACAGAAGATTGTTTTTTTTCGCAATATTTTTAGAAATTTTAGCTCTTTTAGTAACATTAACACTTGCGCTGAAGCATCTTTTATGATCATTTATTGTCTTTCAGGATACATTCTGGGTTTTATTTTGTTTATTTGATGAAACTGAACAACAATACACACCATGGAAACATTTTTGATTGATATGTGTCGAGTGAGATTTTCACCTAGAACCCAAAGGGGGGGTATTGGTACTTTTCATGGAAAAATGTGAAAAATTAAATTTTCTAAAAATGAAATAAATGCCTTCTAAACACCTCAAACATTCACTCTTAAACAGAAGATTGTTTTTTTTCGCAATATTTTTAGAAATTTGGGCTCTTTTAGTAACATTAACACCCGGGCTGAAGCATCTTTTATGATCATTTATTGTCTTTCAGGATACATTCTGGGTTTTATTTTGTTTATTTGATGAAAATGAACAACAATACACACCATGGAAACATTTTTGTTTGATTTGTGTCAAGTGAGATTTTCACCTAGAACCCAAAGGGGGGGTATTGGCACTTTTCATGGAAAAATGTGAAAAATTAAATTTTCTAAAAATGAAATAAATGCCTTATAAACACCTCAAACATTCACTCTAAAACATAAGATTGTTGTTTTTCGCAATATTTTTAGAAATTTGGGCTCTTTTAGTAACATTAACACTTGCGCTATAGCATCTTTTATGCTCATTTCTTGTCTTTCAGGATTAATTCTGGGTTTTATTTTGTTTATTTGATGAAAATGAACAACAATACACACCATGGAAACATTTTTGTTTGATTTGTGTCAAGTGAGATTTTCACCTAGAACCCAAAGGGGGGGTATTGGCACTTTTCATGGAAAAATGTGAAAAATTAAATTTTTTAAAAATGAAATAAATGCCTTCTAAACAACTCAAACATTCACTCTAAAACAGAAGATTGTTGTTTTTCGCAATATTTTTAGAAATTTTGGCTCTTTTAGTAACATTAACACTTGCGCTGTAGCATCTTTTATGCTCATTTCTTGTCTTTCAGGATTAATTCTGGGTTTTATTTTGTTTATTTGATGAAAATGAACAACAATACACACCATGGAAACATTTTTGTTTCATTTGTGTCGAGTGAGATTTTCACCTAGAACCCAAAGGGGGGGGTATTGGCAATTTTCATGGAAAAATGTGAAAAATTAAATTTTCTAAAAATGAAATAAATGCCTTCTAAAAACCTCAAACATTCACTCTTAAACAGAAGATTGTTGTTTCTCGCAATATTTTTAGAAATTTGGGCTCTCTTAGTAACATTAACACCTGGGCTGAAGCATCTTTTATGATCATTTATTGTCTTTCAGGATTCATTCTGGGTTTTATTTTGTTAATTTGATGAAAAAGAACAACAATACACACCTTGGATACATTTTTGTTTGATTTGTGTCGAGTGAGATTTTCACCTAGAACACAAAGGGGGGGGGGTATTGGCACTTTTCATGGAAAAATGTGAAAAATTAAATTTTCTAAAAATGAAATAAATGCCTTCTAAACACCTCAAACATTCACTCTAAAACAGAAGATTGTTTTTTTTCGCAATATTTTTAGAAATTTTAGCTCTTTTAGTAACATTAACACTTGCGCTGAAGCATCTTTTATGATCATTTATTGTCTTTCAGGATACATTCTGGGTTTTATTTTGTTTATTTGATGAAAATGAACAACAATACACACCATGGAAACATTTTTGTTTGATTTGTGTCGAGTGAGATTTTCACCTAGAACCCAAAGGGGGGGTATTGGCACTTTTCATGGAAAAATGTGAAAAATTAAATTTTCTAAAAATGAAATAAATGCCTTATAAACACCTCAAACATTCACTCTAAAACATAAGATTGTTGTTTTTCGCAATATTTTTAGAAATTTGGGCTCTTTTAGTAACATTAACACTTGCGCTATAGCATCTTTTATGCTCATTTCTTGTCTTTCAGGATTAATTCTGGGTTTTATTTTGTTTATTTGATGAAAATGAACAACAATACACACCATGGAAACATTTTTGATTAATATGTGTCGAGTGAGATTTTCACTTAGAACCCAAAGGGGGGGGTATTGGCACTTTTCATGGAAATATGTGAAAAATTAAATTTTTTAAAAATGAAATAAATGCCTTCTAAACAACTCAAACATTCACTCTAAAACAGAAGATTGTTGTTTTTCGCAATATTTTTAGAAATTTGGGCTCTTTTAGTAACATTAACACCCGGGCTGAAGCATCTTTTATGATCATTTATTGTCTTTCAGGATACATTCTGGGTTTTATTTTGTTTATTTGATGAAAATGAACAACAATACACACCTTGGATACATTTTTGTTTGATTTGTTTCGAGTGAGATTTTCACCTAGAACCCAAAGGGGTATCGGAACTTTTCATGGAAAAATGTGAAAAATTAAATTTTTTAAAAATGAAATTAATGCCTTATAAACACCTCAAACATTCACTCTAAAACAGAAAATTATTGTTTTTCGCAATATTTTTAGAAATTTGGGCTCTTTTAGTAACATAAACACCTGGGCTGAAGCATCTTTTATGAACATTTATTGTCTTTCAGGATTCATTCTGGGTTTTATTTTGTTTATTTGATGAAAATGAACAACAATACACACCTTGGATACATTTTTGTTTGATTTGTATTGAGTGAGATTTTCACCTAGAACCCAAAGAGGGGGGTATCGGCATTTTTAATGGAAAAATGTAAAAAATTAAATTTTCTAAAAATGAAATAAATGCCTTCTTATCACATCAAACATTCACTCTAAAACAGAAGATTGTTGTTTTTCGCATTATTTTTAGAAATTTGAGCTCTTTTAGTAACATTAACACTTTCGCTGAAGCAACTTTTATGCTCATTTCTTGTATTTCAAGGTTAATTCTGGGTTTTATTTTGTTTATTTGATGAAAATGAACAATAATGCACACCATGGAAACATTTTTGTTTGATTTGTGTCGAGTGAGATTTTCACCTAGAACCCAAAGGGGGGGGTATTGGCACTTTTCATGGAAAAATGTGAATAATTAAATTTTTTTAAAATGAAATATATAACTTCTAAACACCTTAAACATTCACTCTAAAACAGAAGATTGTTTTTTTTCGCAATATTTTTAGAAATTTGGGCTCTTTTAGTAACATTAACACCTGGGCTGAAGCATCTTTTATGATCATTTATTGTCTTTCAGGATTCATTCTGGGTTTTATTTTATTTATTTGATGAAAATGAACAACAATACACACCTTGGATACATTTTTGTTTTATTTGTGTCGAGTGAGATTTTCACCTAGAACCCAAAGGGGTGGTATTGGCACTTTTCATGGAAAAATGTGAAAAATTAAATTTTCTAAAAATGAAATAAATGCCTTATAAACACCTCAAATATTCACTCTAAAACAGAAGATTGTTGTTTTTCGCTAAATTTTAAGAATTTTGGGCTCTCTTAGTAACATTAACACTTGCGCTGAAGCATCTTTTCTGCTCATTTCTTGTCTTTCGGGATTAATTCTGGGTTTTATTTTGTTTATTTGATGAAAATGAACAACAATACACACCATGGAAACATTTTTGTTTGATTTGTGTCGAGTGAGATTTTCACCTAGAACCCAGCGGGGGGGAATGGGCACTTTTCATGGAAAAATGTGAAAAATTAAATTTTCTAAAAATGAAATAAATGCCTTCTAAACACCTCAAACATTCACTCTAAAACAGAAATTGTTGTTTTTCGCAATATTTTTAGAAATTTGGGCTCTTTTAGTAACATTGACACCTGGGCTGAAGCATCTTTTATGATCATTTATTGTCTTTCAGGATACATTCTGGGTTTTATTTTGTTTATTTGATGAAAATGAACAATAATACACACCATGGAAACATTTTTGTTTGATTTGTGTCGAGAGAGATTTTCACCTAGAACCCAAAGGGGGGGGGTATTGGCACTTTTCATGGAAAAATGTGAAAAATTAAATTTTCTAAAAATGAAATAAATGCTTTCTAAACACCTCAAACATTCACTCTAAAACAGAAAATTGTTGTTTTTCGCAATATTTTTAGAATTTTGGGCTCTTTTAGTAACATTAACACCTGGGCTGAAGCATCTTTTATGATCATTTATTGTCTTTCAGGATTCATTCTGGGTTTTATTTTATTTATTTGATGAAAATGAACAACAATACACACCTTGGATACATTTTTGTTTGATTTGTGTCGAGTGAGATTTTCACCTAGAACCCAAAGGGGGGGGTATTGCCACTTTTCATGAAAAAATGTGATCAATTAAATTTTTTTAAAATGAAATATATGCCTTCTAAACACCTTAAACATTCACTCTAAAACAGAAGATTGTTTTTTTTCGCAATATTTTTAGAAATTTGGTCTCTTTTAGTAACATTAACACTTGCGCTGAAGCAACTTTTATGCTCATTTCTTGTCTTTCAGGATTAATTCTGGGTTTTATTTTGTTTATTTGATGAAAATGAACAACAATACACACCATGGAAACATTTTTGTTTGATTTGTGTCAAGTGAGATTTTAACCTAGAACCCAAAGGGGGGGGTATTGGCACTTTTCATGGATAAATGTGAAAAATTAAATTTTCTAAAAATGAAATAAATGTCTTATAAACACCTTAAACATTCACTCTAGAACAGAAGATTGCTGTTTTTCGCAAAATTTTTAGAAATTTGGGCTCTTTTAGTAACATTAACACTTTCGCTGAAGCAACTTTTATGCTCATTTCTTGTATTTCAAGGTTAATTCTGGGTTTTATTTTGTTTATTTGATGAAAATGAACAATAATGCACACTATGGAAACATTTTTGTTTGATTTGTGTCGAGTGAGATTTTCACCTAGAACCCAAAGGGGGGGGTATTGGCACTTTTCATGGAAAAATGTGAATAATTAAATTTTTTTAAAATGAAATATATAACTTCTAAACACCTTAAACATTCACTCTAAAACAGAAGATTGTTTTTTTTCGCAATATTTTTAGAAATTTGGGCTCTTTTAGTAACATTAACACCTGGGCTGAAGCATCTTTTATGATCATTTATTGTCTTTCAGGATTCATTCTGGGTTTTATTTTATTTATTTGATGAAAATGAACAACAATACACACCTTGGATACATTTTTGTTTTATTTGTGTCGAGTGAGATTTTCACCTAGAACCCAAAAGGGGGGGTATTGGCACTTTTCATGGAAAAATGTGAAAAATTAAATTTTCTAAAAATGAAATAAATGCCTTATAAACACCTCAAACATTCACTCTAAAACAGAAGATTGTTGTTTTTCGCAATATTTTTAGAATTTTGGGCTTACTTAGTAACATTAACACTTGCGCTGAAGCATCTTTTCCCCTCATTTCTTGTCTTTCGGGATTAATTCTGGGTTTTATTTTGTTTATTTGATGAAAATGAACAACAATACACACCATGGAAACATTTTTGTTTGATTTGTGTCGAGTGACATTTTCACCTAGAACCCAGAGGGGGGGAATGGGCACTTTTCATGGAAAAATGTGAAAAATTAAATTTTCTAAAAATGAAATAAATGCCTTCTAAACACCTCAAACATTCACTCTAAAACAGAAATTGTTGTTTTTCGCAATATTTTTAGAAATTTGGGCTCTTTTAGTAACATTGACACCTGGGCTGAAGCATCTTTTATGATCATTTATTGTCTTTCAGGATACATTCTGGGTTTTATTTTGTTTATTTGATGAAAATTAACAATAATACACACCATGGAAACATTTTTGTTTGATTTGTGTCGAGAGAGATTTTCACCTAGAACCCAAAGTGGGGGGTATTAGCACTTTTCATGGAAAAATGTGAAAAATTAAATTTTCTAAAAATGAAATAAATGCCTTATAAACACCTCAAACATTCACTCTAGAACAGAAGATTGTTGTTTTTCGCAAAATTTTTAGAAATTTGGGCTCTTTTAGTAACATTAACACTTTCGCTGAAGCAACTTTTATGCTCATTTCTTGTATTTCAAGGTTAATTCTGGGTTTTATTTTGTTTATTTGATGAAAATGAACAATAATGCACACTATGGAAACATTTTTGTTTGATTTGTGTCGAGTGAGATTTTCACCTAGAACCCAAAGGGGGGGGTATTGGCACTTTTCATGGAAAAATGTGAAAAATTAAATTTTCTAAAAATGAAATAAATGCCTTCTAAACACCTCAAACATTCACTCTAAAACAGAAGATTGTTTTTTTTCGCAATATTTTTAGAAATTTGGGCTCTTTTAGTAACATTAACTCTTGCGCTTAAGCATCTTTTATGATCATTTATTGTCTTTTAGGATACATTCTGGGTTTTATTTTGTTTATTTGATGAAAATGAACAACAATACACACCATGGAAACATTTTTGATTGATATGTGTCGAGTGAGATTTTCACCTAGAACCCAAAGGGGGGGTATTGGCACTTTTCATGGAAAAATGTAAAAAAAAAAATTTTCTAAAAATGAAATAAATGCCTTCTAAACACCTCAAACATTCACTGTAAAACAGTAAATTTTTTTTTTTCACAATATTTTTAGATATTTGGGCTCTTTTAGTAACATTAACACCTGGGCTGAAGCATCTTTTATGATCATTTATTGTCTTTCAGGATTCATTCTGGGTTTTATTTTGTTTATTTGATGAAAATGAACAACAATACACACCTTGGATACATTTTTGTTTGATTTGTATTGAGTGAGATTTTCACCTAGAACCCAAAGCGGGGGGTATCGGCACTTTTCATGGAAAAATGTAAAAAATTAAATTTTCTAAAAATGAAATAAATGCCTTCTTAACACCTCAAACATTCACTCTAAAACAGAAGATTGTTGTTTTTCGCAATATTTTTAGAAATTTGGGCTCTTTTAGTAACATTAACACTTGCGCTGAAGCATCTTTTATGCTCATTTCTTGTCTTTCAGGATTAATTCTGGGTTTTATTTTGTTTATTTGATGAAACTGAACAACAATACACACCTTGGATACATTTTTGTTTGATTTGTGTCGAGTGAGATTTTCACCTAGAACCAACGGGGCACTATTCGGGCACGGGGCAGTATTGGCACTTTTCATGGAAAAATGTGAAAAATTAAATTTTTTAAAAATGAAATTAATGCCTTTTAAACTCCTCAAACATTCACTCTAAAACAGAAAATTATGGTTTTTCGCAATATTTTTAGAAATTTGGGCTCTTTTAGTAACATTAACACCTGGGCCGAAGCATCTTTTATGATCATTTATTGTCTTTCAGGATTCATTCTGGGTTTTATTTTGTTTATTTGATAAAAATGAACAACAATACACACCTTGGATACATTTTTGTTTGATTTGTTTCGAGTGAGATTTTCACCTAGAACCCAAAGGGGTATCGGCACTTTTCATGGAAAAATGTGAAAAATTAAATTTTCTAAAAATGAAATAAATGCCTTCTAAACACCTCAAACATTCACTCTAAAACAGAAGATTGTCGTTTTTCGCAATATTTTTAGAAATTTGGGCTCTTTTAGTAACATTAACACTTGCGCTGAAGCATCTTTTGTGCTCAATTCTTGTCTTTCAGGATTAATTCTGGGTTTTATTTTGTTTATTTGATGAAAATGAACAACAATACACACCATGGAAACATTTTTGTTTCATTTGTGTCGAGTGAGATTTTCACCTAGAACCCAAAGGGGGGGGTATTGGCAATTTTCATGGAAAAATGTGAAAAATTAAATTTTCTAAAAATGAAATAAATGCCTTCTAAAAACCTCAAACATTCACTCTTAAACAGAAGATTGTTGTTTCTCGCAATATTTTTAGAAATTTGGGCTCTTTTAGTAACATTAACACCTGGGCTGAAGCATCTTTTATGATCATTTATTGTCTTTCAGGATTCATTCTGGGTTTTATTTTGTTAATTTGATGAAAAAGAACAACAATACACACCTTGGATACATTTTTGTTTGATTTGTGTCGAGTGAGATTTTCACCTAGAACACAAAGGGGGGGGGGTATTGGCACTTTTCATGGAAAAATGTGAAAAATTAAATTTTCTAAAAATGAAATAAATGCCTTCTAAACACCTCAAACATTCACTCTAAAACAGAAGATTGTTTTTTTTCGCAATATTTTTAGAAATTTTAGCTCTTTTAGTAACATTAACACTTGCGCTGAAGCATCTTTTATGATCATTTATTGTCTTTCTGGATACATTCTGGGTTTTATTTTGTTTATTTGATGAAACTGAACAACAATACACACCATGGAAACATTTTTGATTGATATGTGTCGAGTGAGATTTTCACCTAGAACCCAAAGGGGGGGTATTGGTACTTTTCATGGAAAAATGTGAAAAATTAAATTTTCTAAAAATGAAATAAATGCCTTCTAAACACCTCAAACATTCACTCTTAAACAGAAGATTGTTTTTTTTCGCAATATTTTTAGAAATTTGGGCTCTTTTAGTAACATTAACACCCGGGCTGAAGCATCTTTTATGATCATTTATTGTCTTTCAGGATACATTCTGGGTTTTATTTTGTTTATTTGATGAAAATGAACAACAATACACACCATGGAAACATTTTTGTTTGATTTGTGTCAAGTGAGATTTTCACCTAGAACCCAAAGGGGGGGTATTGGCACTTTTCATGGAAAAATGTGAAAAATTAAATTTTCTAAAAATGAAATAAATGCCTTATAAACACCTCAAACATTCACTCTAAAACATAAGATTGTTGTTTTTCGCAATATTTTTAGAAATTTGGGCTCTTTTAGTAACATTAACACTTGCGCTATAGCATCTTTTATGCTCATTTCTTGTCTTTCAGGATTAATTCTGGGTTTTATTTTGTTTATTTGATGAAAATGAACAACAATACACACCATGGAAACATTTTTGATTAATATGTGTCGAGTGAGATTTTCACTTAGAACCCAAAGGGGGGGGTATTGGCACTTTTCATGGAAATATGTGAAAAATTAAATTTTTTAAATATGAAATAAATGCCTTCTAAACAACTCAAACATTCACTCTAAAACAGAAGATTGTTGTTTTTCGCAATATTTTTAGAAATTTGGGCTCTTTTAGTAACATTAACACCCGGGCTGAAGCATCTTTTATGATCATTTATTGTCTTTCAGGATACATTCTGGGTTTTATTTTGTTTATTTGATGAAAATGAACACCAATACACACCTTGGATACATTTTTGTTTGATTTGTGTCAAGTGAGATTTTCACCTAGAACCCAAAGGGGGGGTATTGGCACTTTTCATGGAAAAATGTGAAAAATTAAATTTTCTAAAAATGAAATAAATGCCTTCTAAACACCTCAAACATTCACTCTAAAACAGAAGATTGTTGTTTTTCGCAATATTTTTAGAAATTTGGGCTCTTTTAGTAACATTAACACTTGCGCTGTAGCATCTTTTATGCTCATTTCTTGTCTTTCAGGATTAATTCTGGGTTTTATTTTGTTTATTTGATGAAAATGAACAACAATACACACCATGGAAACATTTTTGTTTCATTTGTGTCGAGTGAGATTTTCACCTAGAACCCAAAGGGGGGGGTATTGGCAATTTTCATGGAAAAATGTGAAAAATTAAATTTTCTAAAAATGAAATAAATGCCTTCTAAAAACCTCAAACATTCACTCTTTAACAGAAGATTGTTGTTTCTCGCAATATTTTTAGAAATTTGGGCTCTCTTAGTAACATTAACACCTGGGCTGAAGCATCTTTTATGATCATTTATTGTCTTTCAGGATTCATTCTGGGTTTTATTTTGTTAATTTGATGAAAAAGAACAACAATACACACCTTGGATACATTTTTGTTTTATTTGTGTCGAGTGAGATTTTCACCTAGAACACAAAGGGGGGGGGTATTGGCACTTTTCATGGAAAAATGTGAAAAATTAAATTTTCTAAAAATGAAATAAATGCCTTCTAAACACCTCAAACATTCACTCTAAAACAGAAGATTGTTTTTTTTCGCAATATTTTTAGAAATTTTAGCTCTTTTAGTAACATTAACACTTGCGCTGAAGCATCTTTTATGATCATTTATTGTCTTTCAGGATACATTCTGGGTTTTATTTTGTTTATTTGATGAAACTGAACAACAATACACACCATGGAAACATTTTTGATTGATATGTGTCGAGTGAGATTTTCACCTAGAACCCAAAGGGGGGGTATTGGTACTTTTCATGGAAAAATGTGAAAAATTAAATTTTCTAAAAATGAAATAAATGCCTTCTAAACACCTCAAACATTCACTCTTAAACAGAAGATTGTTTTTTTTCGCAATATTTTTAGAAATTTGGGCTCTTTTAGTAACATTAACACCCGGGCTGAAGCATCTTTTATGATCATTTATTGTCTTTCAGGATACATTCTGGGTTTTATTTTGTTTATTTGATGAAAATGAACAACAATACACACCATGGAAACATTTTTGTTTGATTTGTGTCAAGTGAGATTTTCACCTAGAACCCAAAGGGGGGGTATTGGCACTTTTCATGGAAAAATGTGAAAAATTAAATTTTCTAAAAATGAAATAAATGCCTTATAAACACCTCAAACATTCACTCTAAAACATAAGATTGTTGTTTTTCGCAATATTTTTAGAAATTTGGGCTCTTTTAGTAACATTAACACTTGCGCTATAGCATCTTTTATGCTCATTTCTTGTCTTTCAGGATTAATTCTGGGTTTTATTTTGTTTATTTGATGAAAATGAACAACAATACACACCATGGAAACATTTTTGATTAATATGTGTCGAGTGAGATTTTCACTTAGAACCCAAAGGGGGGGGTATTGGCACTTTTCATGGAAATATGTGAAAAATTAAATTTTTTAAATATGAAATAAATGCCTTCTAAACAACTCAAACATTCACTCTAAAACAGAAGATTGTTGTTTTTCGCAATATTTTTAGAAATTTGGGCTCTTTTAGTAACATTAACACCCGGGCTGAAGCATCTTTTATGATCATTTATTGTCTTTCAGGATACATTCTGGGTTTTATTTTGTTTATTTGATGAAAATGAACACCAATACACACCTTGGATACATTTTTGTTTGATTTGTGTCAAGTGAGATTTTCACCTAGAACCCAAAGGGGGGGTATTGGCACTTTTCATGGAAAAATGTGAAAAATTAAATTTTCTAAAAATGAAATAAATGCCTTCTAAACACCTCAAACATTCACTCTAAAACAGAAGATTGTTGTTTTTCGCAATATTTTTAGAAATTTGGGCTCTTTTAGTAACATTAACACTTGCGCTGTAGCATCTTTTATGCTCATTTCTTGTCTTTCAGGATTAATTCTGGGTTTTATTTTGTTTATTTGATGAAAATGAACAACAATACACACCATGGAAACATTTTTGTTTCATTTGTGTCGAGTGAGATTTTCACCTAGAACCCAAAGGGGGGGGTATTGGCAATTTTCATGGAAAAATGTGAAAAATTAAATTTTCTAAAAATGAAATAAATGCCTTCTAAAAACCTCAAACATTCACTCTTAAACAGAAGATTGTTGTTTCTCGCAATATTTTTAGAAATTTGGGCTCTCTTAGTAACATTAACACCTGGGCTGAAGCATCTTTTATGATCATTTATTGTCTTTCAGGATTCATTCTGGGTTTTATTTTGTTAATTTGATGAAAAAGAACAACAATACACACCTTGGATACATTTTTGTTTGATTTGTGTCGAGTGAGATTTTCACCTAGAACACAAAGGGGGGGGGTATTGGAACTTTTCATGGAAAAATGTGAAAAATTAAATTTTCTAAAAATGAAATAAATGCCTTCTAAACACCTCAAACATTCACTCTAAAACAGAAGATTGTTTTTTTTCGCAATATTTTTAGAAATTTTAGCTCTTTTAGTAACATTAACACTTGCGCTGAAGCATCTTTTATGATCATTTATTGTCTTTCAGGATACATTCTGGGTTTTATTTTGTTTATTTGATGAAACTGAACAACAATACACACCATGGAAACATTTTTGATTGATATGTGTCGAGTGAGATTTTCACCTAGAACCCAAAGGGGGGGTATTGGTACTTTTCATGGAAAAATGTGAAAAATTAAATTTTCTAAAAATGAAATAAATGCCTTCTAAACACCTCAAACATTCACTCTTAAACAGAAGATTGTTTTTTTTCGCAATATTTTTAGAAATTTGGGCTCTTTTAGTAACATTAACACCCGGGCTGAAGCATCTTTTATGATCATTTATTGTCTTTCAGGATACATTCTGGGTTTTATTTTGTTTATTTGATGAAAATGAACAACAATACACACCATGGAAACATTTTTGTTTGATTTGTGTCAAGTGAGATTTTCACCTAGAACCCAAAGGGGGGGTATTGGCACTTTTCATGGAAAAATGTGAAAAATTAAATTTTCTAAAAATGAAATAAATGCCTTATAAACACCTCAAACATTCACTCTAAAACATAAGATTGTTGTTTTTCGCAATATTTTTAGAAATTTGGGCTCTTTTAGTAACATTAACACTTGCGCTATAGCATCTTTTATGCTCATTTCTTGTCTTTCAGGATTAATTCTGGATTTATTTTGTTTATTTGATGAAAATGAACAACAATACACACCATGGAAACATTTTTGTTTGATTTTTGTCGAGTGAGATTTTCACCTAGAACCCAAATGGGGGGGTATTGGCACTTTTCATGGAAATATGTGAAAAATTAAATTTTTTAAAAATGAAATAAATGCCTTCTAAACAACTCAAACATTCACTCTAAAACAGAAGATTGTTGTTTTTCGCAATATTTTTAGAAATTTGGGCTCTTTTAGTAACATAAACACCCGGGCTGAAGCATCTTTTATGATCATTTATTGTCTTTCAGGATACATTCTGGGTTTTATTTTGTTTATTTGATGAAAATGAACACCAATACACACCTTGGATACATTTTTGTTTGATTTGTGTCAAGTGAGATTTTCACCTAGAACCCAAAGGGGGGGTATTGGCACTTTTCATGGAAAAATGTGAAAAATTAAATTTTCTAAAAATGAAATAAATGCCTTCTAAACACCTCAAACATTCACTCTAAAACAGAAGATTGTTGTTTTTCGCAATATTTTTAGAAATTTGGGCTCTTTTAGTAACATTAACACTTGCGCTGTAGCATCTTTTATGCTCATTTCTTGTCTTTCAGGATTAATTCTGGGTTTTATTTTGTTTATTTGATGAAAATGAACAACAATACACACCATGGAAAAATTTTGGATTGATATGTGTCGAGTGAGATTTTCACTTAGAACCCAAAGGGGGGGGTATTGGCACTTTTCATGGAAAAATGTGAAAAATTAAATTTTTTTAAAATGAAATAAATGCCTTCTAAACAACTCAAACATTCACTCTAAAACAGAAGATTGTTGTGTTTCGCAATATTTTTAGAAATTTGGGCTCTTTTAGTAACATTAACACCTGGGCTGAAGCATCTTTTATGATCATTTATTGTCTTTCAGGATACTTTCTGGGTTTTATTTTGTTTATTTGATGAAAATGAACAACAATACACACCTTGGATACATTTTTGTTTGATTTGTGTCGAGTGAGATTTTCACCTAGAACCAAAGGGGGATTGGCACTTTTCATGGAAAAATGTGAAAAATTAAATTTTTTAAAAATGAAATTAATGCCTTATAAACACCTCAAACATTCACTCTAAAACAGAAAATTTTTGTTTTTCCCAATATTTTTTGAAATTTGGGCTCTTTTAGTAACATTATCACCTGGGCTGAAGCATATTTTATGATCATTTATTGTCTTTCAGGATACATTCTGGGTTTTATTTTGTTTATTTGATGAAAATGAACAACAATACACACCTTGGATACATTTTTGTTTAATTTGTGCCGAGTGAGATTTTCACCTAGAACCCAAAGGGGGGGTATGGAACTTTTCATGGAAAAATGTAAAAATTAAATTTTCTAAAAATGAAAGAAATGCCTTCTAAACACCTCAAACATTCACTCTTAAACAGAATATTGTTGTTTTTCGCATATTGTTAGAAATTTGGGCTCTTTTAGTAACATTAACACCTGGGCTGAAGCATCTTTTATGATCATTTATTGTCTTTCAGGATTCATTCTGGGTTTTATTTTGTTTATTTGATGAAAATGAACAACAATACACACCTTGGATACATTTTTGTTTGATTTGTTTCGAGTGAGATTTTCACCTAGAACCCAAAGGGGTATCGGAACTTTTCATGGAAAAATGTGAAAAATTAAATTTTTTAAAAATGAAATTAATGCCTTATAAACACCTCAAACATTCACTCTAAAACAGAAAATTATTGTTTTTCGCAATATTTTTAGAAATTTGGGCTCTTTTAGTAACATAAACACCTGGGCTGAAGCATCTTTTATGAACATTTATTGTCTTTCAGGATTCATTCTGGGTTTTATTTTGTTTATTTGATGAAAATGAACAACAATACACACCTTGGATACATTTTTGTTTGATTTGTATTGAGTGAGATTTTCACCTAGAACCCAAAGGGGGGGGTATTGGCACTTTTCATGGAAAAATGTGAATAATTAAATTTTTTTAAAATGAAATATATAACTTCTAAACACCTTAAACATTCACTCTAAAACAGAAGATTGTTGTTTTTCGCATTATTTTTAGAAATTTGAGCTCTTTTAGTAACATTAACACTTTCGCTGAAGCAACTTTTATGCTCATTTCTTGTATTTCAAGGTTAATTCTGGGTTTTATTTTGTTTATTTGATGAAAATGAACAATAATGCACACCATGGAAACATTTTTGTTTGATTTGTGTCGAGTGAGATTTTCACCTAGAACCCAAAGGGGGGGGTATTGGCACTTTTCATGGAAAAATGTGAATAATTAAATTTTTTAAAATGAAATATATAACTTCTAAACACCTTAAACATTCACTCTAAAACAGAAGATTGTTTTTTTTCGCAATATTTTTAGAAATTTGGGCTCTTTTAGTAACATTAACACCTGGGCTGAAGCATCTTTTATGATCATTTATTGTCTTTCAGGATTCATTCTGGGTTTTATTTTATTTATTTGATGAAAATGAACAACAATACACACCTTGGATACATTTTTGTTTTATTTGTGTCGAGTGAGATTTTCACCTAGAACCCAAAGGGGTGGTATTGGCACTTTTCATGGAAAAATGTGAAAAATTAAATTTTCTAAAAATGAAATAAATGCCTTATAAACACCTCAAATATTCACTCTAAAACAGAAGATTGTTGTTTTTCGCTAAATTTTTAGAATTTTGGGCTCTCTTAGTAACATTAACACTTGCGCTGAAGCATCTTTTCTGCTCATTTCTTGTCTTTCGGGATTAATTCTGGGTTTTATTTTGTTTATTTGATGAAAATGAACAACAATACACACCATGGAAACATTTTTGTTTGATTTGTGTCGAGTGAGATTTTCACCTAGAACCCAGCGGGGGGGAATGGGCACTTTTCATGGAAAAATGTGAAAAATTAAATTTTCTAAAAATGAAATAAATGCCTTCTAAACACCTCAAACATTCACTCTAAAACAGAAATTGTTGTTTTTCGCAATATTTTTAGAAATTTGGGCTCTTTTAGTAACATTGACACCTGGGCTGAAGCATCTTTTATGATCATTTATTGTCTTTCAGGATACATTCTGGGTTTTATTTTGTTTATTTGATGAAAATGAACAATAATACACACCATGGAAACATTTTTGTTTGATTTGTGTCGAGAGAGATTTTCACCTAGAACCCAAAGGGGGGGGGTATTGGCACTTTTCATGGAAAAATGTGAAAAATTAAATTTTCTAAAAATGAAATAAATGCTTTCTAAACACCTCAAACATTCACTCTAAAACAGAAAATTGTTGTTTTTCGCAATATTTTTAGAAATTTGGGCTCTTTTAGTAACATTAACACCTGGGCTGAAGCATCTTTTATGATCATTTATTGTCTTTCAGGATTCATTCTGGGTTTTATTTTATTTATTTGATGAAAATGAACAACAATACACACCTTGGATACATTTTTGTTTGATTTGTGTCGAGTGAGATTTTCACCTAGAACCCAAAGGGGGGGGTATTGCCACTTTTCATGAAAAAATGTGATCAATTAAATTTTTTTAAAATGAAATATATGCCTTCTAAACACCTTAAACATTCACTCTAAAACAGAAGATTGTTTTTTTTCGCAATATTTTTAGAAATTTGGTCTCTTTTAGTAACATTAACACTTGCGCTGAAGCAACTTTTATGCTCATTTCTTGTCTTTCAGGATTAATTCTGGGTTTTATTTTGTTTATTTGATGAAAATGAACAACAATACACACCATGGAAACATTTTTGTTTGATTTGTGTCAAGTGAGATTTTAACCTAGAACCCAAAGGGGGGGGTATTGGCACTTTTCATGGATAAATGTGAAAAATTAAATTTTCTAAAAATGAAATAAATGTCTTATAAACACCTTAAACATTCACTCTAGAACAGAAGATTGCTGTTTTTCGCAAAATTTTTAGAAATTTGGGCTCTTTTAGTAACATTAACACTTTCGCTGAAGCAACTTTTATGCTCATTTCTTGTATTTCAAGGTTAATTCTGGGTTTTATTTTGTTTATTTGATGAAAATGAACAATAATGCACACTATGGAAACATTTTTGTTTGATTTGTGTCGAGTGAGATTTTCACCTAGAACCCAAAGGGGGGGGTATTGGCACTTTTCATGGAAAAATGTGAATAATTAAATTTTTTTAAAATGAAATATATAACTTCTAAACACCTTAAACATTCACTCTAAAACAGAAGATTGTTTTTTTTCGCAATATTTTTAGAAATTTGGGCTCTTTTAGTAACATTAACACCTGGGCTGAAGCATCTTTTATGATCATTTATTGTCTTTCAGGATTCATTCTGGGTTTTATTTTATTTATTTGATGAAAATGAACAACAATACACACCTTGGATACATTTTTGTTTTATTTGTGTCGAGTGAGATTTTCACCTAGAACCCAAAAGGGGGGGTATTGGCACTTTTCATGGAAAAATGTGAAAAATTAAATTTTCTAAAAATGAAATAAATGCCTTATAAACACCTCAAACATTCACTCTAAAACAGAAGATTGTTGTTTTTCGCAATATTTTTAGAATTTTGGGCTTACTTAGTAACATTAACACTTGCGCTGAAGCATCTTTTCACCTCATTTCTTGTCTTTCGGGATTAATTCTGGGTTTTATTTTGTTTATTTGATGAAAATGAACAACAATACACACCATGGAAACATTTTTGTTTGATTTGTGTCGAGTGACATTTTCACCTAGAACCCAGAGGGGGGGAATGGGCACTTTTCATGGAAAAATGTGAAAAATTAAATTTTCTAAAAATGAAATAAATGCCTTCTAAACACCTCAAACATTCACTCTAAAACAGAAATTGTTGTTTTTCGCAATATTTTTAGAAATTTGGGCTCTTTTAGTAACATTGACACCTGGGCTGAAGCATCTTTTATGATCATTTATTGTCTTTCAGGATACATTCTGGGTTTTATTTTGTTTATTTGATGAAAATTAACAATAATACACACCATGGAAACTTTTTTGTTTGATTTGTGTCGAGAGAGATTTTCACCTAGAACCCAAAGGGGGGGGTATTGGCACTTTTCATGGAAAAATGTGAAAAATTAAATTTTCTAAAAATGAAATAAATGCTTTCTAAACACCTCAAACATTCACTCTAAAACAGAAAATTGTTGTTTTTTGCAATATTTTTAGAAATTTGGGCTCTTTTAGTAACATTATCACCTGGGCTGAAGCATCTTTTATGATCATTTATTGTCTTTCAGGATTCATTCTGGGTTTTATTTTATTTATTTGATGAAAATGAACAACAATACACACCTTGGATACATTTTTGTTTGATTTGTGTCGAGTGAGATTTTCACCTAGAACCCAAAGGGGGGGGTATTGGCACTTTTCATGAAAAAATGTGATTAATTAAATTTTTTTAAAATGAAATATATGCCTTCTAAACACCTTAAACATTCACTTTAAAACAGAAGATTGTTTTTTTTCGCAATATTTTTAGAAATTTGGTCTCTTTTAGTAACATTAACACTTGCGCTGAAGCAACTTTTATGCTCATTTCTTGTCTTTCAGGATTAATTCTGGGTTTTATTTTGTTTATTTGATGAAAATGAACAACAATACACACCATGGAAACATTTTTGTTTGATTTGTGTCAAGTGAGATTTTCACCTAGAACCCAAAGGGGGGGGTATTGGCACTTTTCATGGAAAAATGTGAAAAATTAAATTTTCTAAAAATGAAATAAATGCCTTATAAACACCTCAAACATTCACTCTAGAGCAGAAGATTGTTGTTTTTCGCAAAATTTTTAGAAATTTGGGCTCTTTTAGTAACATTAACACTTTCGCTGAAGCAACTTTTATGCTCATTTCTTGTATTTCAAGGTTAATTCTGGGTTTTATTTTGTTTATTTGATGAAAATGAACAATAATACACACCATGGAAACATTTTTGTTTGATTTGTGTCGAGTGAGATTTTCACCTAGAACCCAAAGTGGGGGGTATTGGCACTTTTCATGGAAAAATGTGAAAAATTAAATTTTCTAAAAATGAAATAAATGCCTTATAAACACCTCAAACATTCACTCTAGAACAGAAGATTGTTGTTTTTCGCAAAATTTTTAGAAATTTGGGCTCTTTTAGTAACATTAACACTTTCGCTGAAGCAACTTTTATGCTCATTTCTTGTATTTCAAGGTTAATTCTGGGTTTTATTTTGTTTATTTGATGAAAATGAACAATAATGCACACTATGGAAACATTTTTGTTTGATTTGTGTCGAGTGAGATTTTCACCTAGAACCCAAAGGGGGGTATTGGCACTTTTCATGGAAAAATGTGAATAATTAAATTTTTTTAAAATGAAATATATAACTTCTAAACACCTTAAACATTCACTCTAAAACAGAAGATTGTTTTTTTTCGCAATATTTTTAGAAATTTGGGCTCTTTTAGTAACATTAACACCTGGGCTGAAGCATCTTTTATGATCATTTATTGTCTTTCAGGATTCATTCTGGGTTTTATTTTATTTATTTGATGAAAATGAACAACAATACACACCTTGGATACATTTTTGTTTTATTTGTGTCGAGTGAGATTTTCACCTAGAACCCAAAAGGGGGGGGTATTGGCACTTTTCATGGAAAAATGTGAAAAATTAAATTTTCTAAAAATGAAATAAATGCCTTATAAACACCTCAAACATTCACTCTAAAACAGAAGATTGTTGTTTTTCGCAATATTTTTAGAATTTTGGGCTTACTTAGTAACATTAACACTTGCGCTGAAGCATCTTTTCACCTCATTTCTTGTCTTTCGGGATTAATTCTGGGTTTTATTTTGTTTATTTGATGAAAATGAACAACAATACACACCATGGAAACATTTTTGTTTGATTTGTGTCGAGTGACATTTTCACCTAGAACCCAGAGGGGGGGAATGGGCACTTTTCATAGAAAAATGTGAAAAATTAAATTTTCTAAAAATGAAATAAATGCCTTCTAAACACCTCAAACATTCACTCTAAAACAGAAATTGTTGTTTTTCGCAATATTTTTAGAAATTTGGGCTCTTTTAGTAACATTGACACCTGGGCTGAAGCATCTTTTATGATCATTTATTGTCTTTCAGGATACATTCTGGGTTTTATTTTGTTTATTTGATGAAAATTAACAATAATACACACCATGGAAACATTTTTGTTTGATTTGTGTCGAGAGAGATTTTCACCTAGAACCCAAAGGGGGGGGGTATTGGCACTTTTCATGGAAAAATGTGAAAAATTAAATTTTCTAAAAATGAAATAAATGCTTTCTAAACACCTCAAACATTCACTCTAAAACAGAAAATTGTTGTTTTTCGCAATATTTTTAGAAATTTGGGCTCTTTTAGTAACATTATCACCTGGGCTGAAGCATCTTTTATGATCATTTATTGTCTTTCAGGATTCATTCTGGGTTTTTATTTTGTTTATTTGATGAAAATGAACAACAATACACACCATGGAAACATTTTTGTTTGATTTGTGTCAAGTGAGATTTTCACCTAGAACCCAAAGGGGGGGTATCGGCACTTTTCATGGAAAAATGTAAAAAATTAAATTTTCTAAAAATGAAATAAATGCCTTCTAAACACCTCAAACATTCACTCTAGAGCAGAAGATTGTTGTTTTTCGCAAAATTTTTAGAAATTTGGGCTCTTTTAGTAACATTAACACTTTCGCTGAAGCAACTTTTATGCTCATTTCTTGTATTTCAAGGTTAATTCTGGGTTTTATTTTGTTTATTTGATGAAAATGAACAATAATACACACCATGGAAACATTTTTGTTTGATTTGTGTCGAGTGAGATTTTCACCTAGAACCCAAAGTGGGGGGTATTGGCACTTTTCATGGAAAAATGTGAAAAATTAAATTTTCTAAAAATGAAATAAATGCCTTATAAACACCTCAAACATTCACTCTAGAACAGAAGATTGTTGTTTTTCGCAAAATTTTTAGAAATTTGGGCTCTTTTAGTAACATTAACACTTTCGCTGAAGCAACTTTTATGCTCATTTCTTGTATTTCAAGGTTAATTCTGGGTTTTATTTTGTTTATTTGATGAAAATGAACAATAATGCACACTATGGAAACATTTTTGTTTGATTTGTGTCGAGTGAGATTTTCACCTAGAACCCAAAGGGGGGGGTATTGGCACTTTTCATGGAAAAATGTGAATAATTAAATTTTTTTAAAATGAAATATATAACTTCTAAACACCTTAAACATTCACTATAAAACAGAAGATTGTTTTTTTTCGCAATATTTTTAGAAATTTGGGCTCTTTTAGTAACATTAACACCTGGGCTGAAGCATCTTTTATGATCATTTATTGTCTTTCAGGATTCATTCTGGGTTTTATTTTATTTATTTGATGAAAATGAACAACAATACACACCTTGGATACATTTTTGTTTATTTGTGTCGAGTGAGATTTTCACCTAGAACCCAAAAGGGGGGGGTATTGGCACTTTTCATGGAAAAATGTGAAAAATTATATTTCTAAAAATGAAATAAATGCCTTATAAACACCTCAAACATTCACTCTAAAACAGAAGATTGTTGTTTTTCGCAATATTTTTAGAATTTTGGGCTCACTTAGTAACATTAACACTTGCGCTGAAGCATCTTTTCACCTCATTTCTTGTCTTTCGGGATTAATTCTGGGTTTTATTTTGTTTATTTGATGAAAATGAACAACAATACACACCATGGAAACATTTTTGTTTGATTTGTGTCGAGTGACATTTTCACCTAGAACCCAGAGGGGGGGAATGGGCACTTTTCATGGAAAAATGTGAAAAATTAAATTTTCTAAAAATGAAATAAATGCCTTCTAAACACCTCAAACATTCACTCTAAAACAGAAATTGTTGTTTTTCGCAATATTTTTAGAAATTTGGGCTCTTTTAGTAACATTGACACCTGGGCTGAAGCAACCTTTATGATCATTTATTGTCTTTCAGGATACATTCTGGGTTTTATTTTGTTTATTTGATGAAAAATAACAATAATACACACCATGGAAACATTTTTGTTTGATTTGTGTCGAGAGAGATTTTCACCTAGAACCCAAAGAGGGTATTGGCACTTTTCATGGAAAAATGTGAAAAATTAAATTTTCTAAAAATGAAATAAATGCTTTCTAAACACCTCAAACATTCACTCTAAAACAGAAAATTGTTGTTTTTCGCAATATTTTTAGAAATTTGGGCTCTTTTAGTAACATTAATACCTGGGCTGAAGCATCTTTTATGATCATTTATTGTCTTTCAGGATTCATTCTGGGTTTTATTTTATTTATTTGATGAAAATGAACAACAATACACACCTTGGATACATTTTTGTTTGATTTGTGTCGAGTGAGATTTTCACCTAGAACCCAAAGGGGGGGGTATTGGCACTTTTCATGAAAAAATGTGATTAATTAAATTTTTTTAAAATGAAATATATGCCTTCTAAACACCTTAAACATTCACTTTAAAACAGAAGATTGTTTTTTTTCGCAATATTTTTAGAAATTTGGTCTCTTTTAGTAACATTAACACTTGCGCTGAAGCAACTTTTATGCTCATTTCTTGTCTTTCAGGATTAATTCTGGGTTTTATTTTGTTTATTTGATGAAAATGAACAACAATACACACCATGGAAACATTTTTGTTTGATTTGTGTCAAAAGAGATTTTCACCTAGAACCCAAAGGGGGGGGGTATTGGCACTTTTCATGGAAAAATGTGAAAAATTAAATTTTCTAAAAATGAAATAAATGCCTTATAAACACCTCAAACATTCACTCTAGAACAGAAGATTGTTGTTTTTTCGCAAAATTTTTAGAAATTTGGGCTCTTTTAGTAACATTAACACTTTCGCTGAAGCAACTTTTATGCTCATTTCTTGTATTTCAAGGTTAATTCTGGGTTTTTTTTTGTTTATTTGATGAAAATGAACAATAATGCACACTATGGAAACATTTTTGTTTGATTTGTGTCGAGTGAGATTTTCACCTAGAACCCAAAGGGGGGGGTATTGGCACTTTTCATGGAAAAATGTGAATAATTAAATTTTTTTAAAATGAAATATATAACTTCTAAACACCTTAAACATTCACTCTAAAACAGAAGATTGTTTTTTTTCGCAATATTTTTAGAAATTTGGGCTCTTTTAGTAACATTAACACCTGGGCTGAAGCATCTTTTATGATCATTTATTGTCTTTCAGGATTCATTCTGGGTTTTATTTTATTTATTTGATGAAAATGAACAACAATACACACCTTGGATACATTTTTGTTTTATTTGTGTCGAGTGAGATTTACACCTAGAACCCAAAAGGGGGGGGTATTGGCACTTTTCATGGAAAAATGTGAAAAATTAAATTTTCTAAAAATGAAATAAATGCCTTATAAACACCTCAAACATTCACTCTAAAACAGAAGATTGTTGTTTTTCGCAATATTTTTAGAATTTTGGGCTTACTTAGTAACATTAACACTTGCGCTGAAGCATCTTTTCACCTCATTTCTTGTCTTTCGGGATTAATTCTGGGTTTTATTTTGTTTATTTGATGAAAATGAACAACAATACACACCATGGAAACATTTTTGTTTGATTTGTGTCGAGTGACATTTTCACCTAGAACCCAGAGGGGGGGAATGGGCACTTTTCATGAAAAATGTGAAAAATTAAATTTTCTAAAAATGAAATAAATGCCTTTTTAAACACCTCAAACATTCACTCTAAAACAGAAATTGTTGTTTTTTCGCAATATTTTTAGAAATTTGGGCTCTTTTAGTAACATTGACTCCTGGGCTGAAGCGTCTTTTATGATCATTTATTGTCTTTCAGGATTCATTCTGGGTTTTATTTTATTTATTTGATGAAAATGAACAACAATACACACCTTGGATACATTTTTGTTTGATTTGTGTCGAGTGAGATTTTCACCTAGAACCCAAAGGGGGGGGTATTGGCACTTTTCATGAAAAAATGTGATTAATTAAATTTTTTTAAAATGAAATATATGCCTTCTAAACACCTTAAACATTCACTTTAAAACAGAAGATTGTTTTTTTTCGCAATATTTTTAGAAATTTGGTCTCTTTTAGTAACATTAACACTTGCGCTGAAGCAACTTTTATGCTCATTTCTTGTCTTTCAGGATTAATTCTGGGTTTTATTTTGTTTATTTGATGAAAATGAACAACAATACACACCATGGAAACATTTTTGTTTGATTTGTGTCAAGTGAGATTTTCACCTAGAACCCAAAGGGGGGGGAACTTATGACTTAGAACCCAAAGGGGGGGGAAGTATTGGAACTTTTCATGGAAAAATGTGAAAAATTAAATTTTCTAAAAATGAAATAAATGCCTTATAAACACCTCAAACATTCACTCTAGAACAGAAGATTGTTGTTTTTTTCGCAAAATTTTTAGAAATTTGGGCTCTTTTAGTAACATTAACACTTTCGCTGAAGCAACTTTTATGCTCATTTCTTGTATTTCAAGGTTAATTCTGGGTTTTATTTTGTTTATTTGATGAAAATGAACAATAATACACACCATGGAAACATTTTTGTTTGATTTGTGTCGAGTGAGATTTTCACCTAGAACCCAAAGTGGGGGGTATTGGCACTTTTCATGGAAAAATGTGAAAAATAAAATTTTCTAAAAATGAAATAAATGCCTTATAAACACCTCAAACATTCACTCTAGAACAGAAGATTGTTGTTTTTCGCAAAATTTTTAGAAATTTGGGCTCTTTTAGTAACATTAACACTTTCGCTGAAGCAACTTTTATGCTCATTTCTTGTATTTCAAGGTTAATTCTGGGTTTTATTTTGTTTATTTGATGAAAATGAACAATAATGCACACTATGGAAACATTTTTGTTTGATTTGTGTCGAGTGAGATTTTCACCTAGAACCCAAAGGGGGGGGTATTGGCACTTTTCATGGAAAAATGTGAATAATTAAATTTTTTTAAAATGAAATATATAACTTCTAAACACCTTAAACATTCACTCTAAAACAGAAGATTGTTTTTTTTCGCAATATTTTTAGAAATTTGGGCTCTTTTAGTAACATTAACACCTGGGCTGAAGCATCTTTTATGATCATTTATTGTCTTTCAGGATTCATTCTGGGTTTTATTTTATTTATTTGATGAAAATGAACAACAATACACACCTTGGATACATTTTTGTTTTATTTGTGTCGAGTGAGATTTTCACCTAGAACCCAAAAGGGGGGGGGTATTGGCACTTTTCATGGAAAAATGTGAAAAATTAAATTTTCTAAAAATGAAATAAATGCCTTATAAACACCTCAAACATTCACTCTAAAACAGAAGATTGTTGTTTTTCGCAATATTTTTAGAATTTTGGGCTCACTTAGTAACATTAACACTTGCGCTGAAGCATCTTTTCACCTCATTTCTTGTCTTTCGGGATTAATTCTGGGTTTTATTTTGTTTATTTGATGAAAATGAACAACAATACACACCATGGAAACATTTTTGTTTGATTTGTGTCGAGTGACATTTTCACCTAGAACCCAGAGGGGGGGAATGGGCACTTTTCATGGAAAAATGTGAAAAATTAAATTTTCTAAAAATGAAATAAATGCCTTCTAAACACCTCAAACATTCACTCTAAAACAGAAATTGTTGTTTTTCGCAATATTTTTAGAAATTTGGGCTCTTTTAGTAACATTGACACCTGGGCTGAAGCATCTTTTATGATCATTTATTGTCTTTCAGGATACATTCTGGGTTTTATTTTGTTTATTTGATGAAAATTAACAATAATACACACCATGGAAACATTTTTGTTTGATTTGTGTCGAGAGAGATTTTCACCTAGAACCCAAAGGGGGGGGGGTATTGGCACTTTTCATGGAAAAATGTGAAAAATTAAATTTTCTAAAAATGAAATAAATGCTTTCTAAACACCTCAAACATTCACTCTAAAACAGAAAATTGTTGTTTTTCGCAATATTTTTAGAAATTTGGGCTCTTTTAGTAACATTAATACCTAGGCTGAAGCATCTTTTATGATCATTTATTGTCTTTCAGGATTCATTCTGGGTTTTATTTTATTTATTTGATGAAAATGAACAACAATACACACCTTGGATACATTTTTGTTTGATTTGTGTCGAGTGAGATTTTCACCTAGAACCCAAAGGGGGGGGTATTGGCACTTTTCATGAAAAAATTTGATTAATTAAATTTTTTTAAAATGAAATATATGCCTTCTAAACACCTTAAACATTCACTTTAAAACAGAAGATTGTTTTTTTTTCGCAATATTTTTAGAAATTTGGTCTCTTTTAGTAACATTAACACTTGCGCTGAAGCAACTTTTATGCTCATTTCTTGTCTTTCAGGATTAATTCTGGGTTTTATTTTGTTTATTTGATGAAAATGAACAACAATACACACCATGGAAACATTTTTGTTTGATTTGTGTCAAAAGAGATTTTCACCTAGAACCCAAAGGGGGGGGTATTGGCACTTTTCATGGAAAAATGTGAAAAATTAAATTTTCTAAAAATGAAATAAATGCCTTATAAACACCTCAAACATTCACTCTAAAACAAAAGATTGTAGTTTTTCGCAATATTTTTAGAAATTTGGGCTCTTTTAGTAACATAAACACTTGGGCTGAAGCATCTTTTATGATCATTTATTGTCTTTCAGGATACATTCTGTGTTTTATTTTGTTTATTTGATGAAAATGAACAACAATACACACCTTGGATACATTTTTGTTTGATTTCTGTCGAGTGTGATTTTCACCTAGAACCCAAAGGTGGGGGTATTTTTGTCACTTTTCATGGAAAAATGTGAAAAATTAAATTTTCTAAAAATGAAATAAATGCCTTCTAAAAACCTCAAACATTCACTCTTAAACAGAAGATTGTTGTTTTTTCACAATATTTTTAGAAATTTGGGCTCTTTTAGTAACATTAACACTTTCGCTGAAGCAACTTTTATGCTCATTTCTTGTATTTCAAGGTTAATTCTGGGTTTTATTTTGTTTATTTGATGAAAATGAACAACAATACACACCTTGGATACATTTTTGTTGATTTCTGTTGAGTGAGATTTTCACCTAGAACCCAAAGGGGGGGGGTATTGGCACTTTTCATGAAAAATGTGATTAATTAAATTTTCTAAAAATAAAATAAATGCCTTCTAAACACCTCAAACATTCGCTCTAAATCAGAAGATTGTTTTTTTTCGCAATATTTTTAGAAATTTGGGCTCTTTTAGTAACATTAACACCTGGGCTGAAGCATCTTTTATGATAATTTATTGTCTTTCAGGATTCATTCTGGGTTTTATTTTATTTATTTGATGAAAATGAACAACAATACACACCTTGGATACATTTTTGTTTGATTTGTGTCGAGTGAGATTTTCACCTAGAACCCAAAGAGGGGGGGGGGTATTGGCACTTTTCATGGAAAAATGTGAATAATTAAATTTTTTTTAAATGAAATATATGCCTTCTAAACACCTTAAACATTCACTCTTAAATAAAAGATTGTTTTTTTTTCGCAATATTTTTAGAAATTTGGGCTCTTTTAGTAACATTAACACCTGGGCTGAAGCATCTTTTATGATCATTTATTGTCTTTCAGGATTCATTCTGGGTTTTATATTATTTATTTGATGAAAATGAACAACAATACACACCTTGGATACATTTTTGTTTGATTTGTGTCGAGTGAGATTTTCATTTAGAACCCAAAGGGGGGGGTATTGGCACTTTTCATGGAAAAATGTGATTAATTAATTTTTTTTAAAATGAAATATATGCCTTCTAAACACCTTAAACATTCACTCTAAAACAGAAGATTGTTTTTTTTTCGCAATATTTTTAGAAATTTGGTCTCTTTTAGTAACATTAACACTAGCGCTGAAGCAACTTTTATGCTCATTTCTTGTCTTTCAGGATTAATTCTGGGTTTTATTTGGTTTATTTGATGAAAATGAACAACAATACACACCATGGAAACATTTTTGTTTGATTTGTGTCGAGTGAGTTTTTCACCTAGAACCCAAAGAGGGGGGGGGTGGGGTATTGGCACTTTTCATGGAAAAATGTGAAAAATTAAATTTTCTAAAATGAAATAAATGCCTTATAAACACCTCAAACATTCACTCTAGAACAGAAGATTGTTGTTTTTCGTAAAATTTTTAGAAATTTGGGCTCTTTTAGTAACATTAACACTTTCGCTGAAGCAACTTTTATGCTCATTTCTTGTATTTCAAGGTTAATTCTGGGTTTTATTTTGTTTATTTGATGAAAATGAACAATAATACACACCATGGAAACATTTTTGTTTGATTTGTGTCGAGTGAGATTTTCACCTAGAACCCAAAGGGGGGGGGGTATATGCACTTTTCATGGAAAAATGTAAAAAATTAAATTTTCTAAAAATGAAATAAATGCCTTATAAACACCCTCAAACATTCACTCTAGAACAGAAGATTGGTTTGTTTTTTCGCAAAATTTTTAGAAATTTGGGCTCTTTTAGTAACATTAACACGTTCGCTGAAGCAACTTTTATGCTCATTTCTTGTATTTCAAGGTTAATTCTGGGTTTTATTTTTGTTTATTTGATGAAAATGAACAATAATACACACCATGGAAACATTTTTGTTTGATTTGTGACGAGTGAGATTTTCACCTAGAACCCAAAGGGGGGGGTATTGGCACTTTTCATGGAAAAATGTGAAAAAATTAAATTTTCTAAAAATGAAATAAATGCCTTCTAAACACCTCAAACATTCGCTCTAAATCAGAAGATTGTTTTTTTTTTCGCAATATTTTTAGAAATTTGGGCTCTTTTAGTAACATTAACACCTGGCTGAAGCATCTTTTATGATAATTTATTGTCTTTCAGGATTCATTCTGGGTTTTATTTTATTTATTTGATGAAAATGAACAACAATACACACCTTGGATACATTTTTGTTTGATTTGTGTCGAGTGAGATTTTCACCTAGAACCCAAAGGGGGGGGGGTATTGGCACTTTTCATGGAAAAATGTGAATAATTAAATTTTTTTAAAATGAAATATATAACTTCTAAACACCTTAAACATTCACTGTAAAACAGAAGATTGTTTTTTTTTCGCAATATTTTTAGAAATTTGGTCTCTTTTAGTAACATTAACCACTAGCGCTGAAGCAACTTTTATGCTTATTTCTTGTCTTTCAGGATTAATTATGGATTTTATTTTGTTTATTTGATGAAAATGAACAACAATACACACCATGGAAACATTTTTGTTTGATTTGTGTTAAGTGAGATTTTCACCTAGAACCCAAAGGGGGGGGGGGTATTGGCACTTTTCATGGAAAAATGTGAAAAATTAAATTTTCTAAAAATGAAATAAATGCCTTATAAACACCTCAAACATTCACTCTAGAACAGAAGATTGTTTGTTTTTTTCGCAAAATTTTTAGAAATTTGGACTCTTTTAGTAGCATTAACACTTTCGCTGAAGCAACTTTTATGCTCATTTCTTGTATTTCCAAGGTTAATTCTGGGTTTTATTTTGTTTATTTGATGAAAATGAACAATAATACACACCATGGAAACATTTTTGTTTGATTTGTGTCGAGTGAGATTTTCACCTAGAACCCAAAGGGGGGGGGGTATTGGCACTTTTCATGGAAAAATGTGAAAAATTAAATTTTCTAAAAATGAAATAAATGCCTTATAAACACCTCAAACATTCACTCTAGAACAGAAGATTGTTGTTTTTCGCAAAATTTTTAGAAATTTGGGGCTCTTTTTAGTAACATTAACACTTTCGCTGAAGCAACTTTTATGCTCATTTCTTGTATTTCAAGGTTAATTCTGGGTTTTATTTTGTTTATTTGATGAAAATGAACAATAATACACACCATGGAAACATTTTTGTTTGATTTGTGTCGTGTGAGATTTTCACCTAGAACCCAAAGGGGGGGGGGGTGTTGGCACTTTTCATGGAAAAATGTGAAAAATTAAATTTTCTAAAAATGAAATAAATGCTTTCTAAACACCTCAAACATTCACTCTAAAACAAAAGATTGTAGTTTTTTTGCAATATTTTTAGAAATTTGGGCTCTTTTAGTAACATTAACACTTGGGCTGAAGCATCTTTTATGATCATTTATTGTCTTTCAGGATACATTCTGGGTTTTTTTTGTTTATTTGATGAAAATGAACAACAATACACACCTTGGATACATTTTTGTTTGATTTGTGTCGAGTGTGATTTTCACCTAGAACCCAAAGGTGGGGGTATTATTGTCACTTTTCATGGAAAAATGTGAAAAATTAAATTTTCTAAAAATGAAATAAATGCCTTCTAAACACCTCAAACATTCACTCTAAAACAGAAGATTGTTGTTTTTCACAATATTTTTAGAAATTTGGGCTCTTTTAGTAACATTAACACTTTCGCTGGAGCAACTTTTTATGCTCATTTCTTGTCTTTCAGGATTAATTCTGGGTTTTTATTTTGTTTATTTGATGAAAATGATCAACCAAAAACACTATGAAACATTTTTGTTTGATTTGTTTCGAGTGAGATTTTCACCTAGAACCCAAAGGGGTATCGGAACTTTTCATGGAAAAATGTGAAAAATTAAATTTTTTAAAAATGAAATTAATGCCTTATAAACACCTCAAACATTCACTCTAAAACAGAAAATTATTGTTTTTTCGCAATATTTTTAGAAATTTGGGCTCTTTTAGTAACATAAACACCTGGGCTGAAGCATCTTTTATGAACATTTATTGTCTTTCAGGATACATTCTGGGTTTTATTTTGTTTATTTGATGAAAATGAACAACAATACACACCTAAGATACATTTTTGTTTGATTTGTGTCGAGTGAGATTTTCACCTAGAACCCAAAGGGGGGGGTATTGGCACTTTTCATGGGAAAAATGTGAAAAATTAAATTTTCTAAAAATGAAATAAATGCCTTCTAAACACCTCAAACATTCACTCTAAAACAGAAGATTGTTGTTTTTCGCAATATTTTTAGAAATTTGGGCTCTTTTAGTAACATTAACACCTGGGCTGAAGCATCTTTTATGATCATTTATTGTCTTTCAGGATTCATTCTGGGTTTTATTTTATTTATTTGATGAAAATGAACAACAATACACACCTTGGATACATTTTTGTTTGATTTGTGTCGAGTGAGATTTTCACCTAGAACCCAAAGGGGGGGGTATTGGCACTTTTCATGAAAAAATTTGATTAATTAAATTTTTTTTAAAAATGAAATATATGCCTTCTAAACACCTTAAACATTCACTTTAAAACAGAAGATTGTTTTTTTTTCGCAATATTTTTAGAAATTTGGTCTCTTTTAGTAACATTAACACTTGCGCTGAAGCAACTTTTATGCTCATTTCTTGTCTTTCAAGGATTAATTCTGGGTTTTATTTTGTTTATTTGATGAAAATGAACAACAATACACACCATGGAAACATTTTTGTTTGATTTGTGTCAAAAGAGATTTTCACCTAGAACCCAAAGGGGGGGGTATTGGCACTTTTCATGGAAAAATGTGAAAAATTAAATTTTCTAAAAATGAAATAAATGCCTTATAAACACCTCAAACATTCACTCTAAAACAAAAGATTGTAGTTTTTTTCGCAATATTTTTAGAAAATTTGGGCTCTTTTAGTAACATAAACACTTGGGCTGAAGCATCTTTTATGATCATTTATTGTCTTTCAGGATACATTCTGGGTTTTATTTTGTTTATTTGATGAAAATGAACAACAATACACACCTTGGATACATTTTTGTTTGATTTCTGTCGAGTGTGATTTTCACCTAGAACCCAAAGGTGGGGGTATTTTTGTCACTTTTCATGGAAAAATGTGAAAAATTAAATTTTCTAAAAATGAAATAAATGCCTTCTAAAAACCTCAAACATTCACTCTTAAACAGAAGATTGTTGTTTTTTCACAATATTTTTAGAAATTTGGGCTCTTTTAGTAACATTAACACTTTCGCTGAAGCAACTTTTATGCTCATTTCTTGTATTTCAAGGTTAATTCTGGGTTTTATTTTGTTTATTTGATGAAAATGAACAACAATACACACCTTGGATACATTTTTGTTTGATTTCTGTTGAGTGAGATTTTCACCTAGAACCCAAAGGGGGGGGGTATTGGCACTTTTCATGAAAAAATGGTGATTAATTAAATTTTCTAAAAATAAAATAAATGCCTTCTAAACACCTCAAACATTCGCTCTAAATCAGAAGATTGTTTTTTTTTCGCAATATTTTTAGAAATTTGGGCTCTTTTAGTAACATTAACACCTGGGCTGAAGCATCTTTTATGATAATTTATTGTCTTTCAGGATTCATTCTGGGTTTTATTTTATTTATTTGATGAAAATGAACAACAATACACACCTTGGATACATTTTGTTTGATTTGTGTCGAGTGAGATTTTCACCTAGAACCCAAAGAGGGGGGGGTATTGGCACTTTTCATGGAAAAATGTGAATAATTAAATTTTTTTAAAATGAAATATATGCCTTCTAAACACCTTAAACATTCACTCTAAAATAAAAGATTGTTTTTTTTCGCAATATTTTTAGAAATTTGGGCTCTTTTAGTAACATTAACTCTTGCGCTGAAGCATCTTTTATGATCATTTATTGGTCTTTCAGGATTCATTCTGGGTTTTATATTATTTATTTGATGAAAATGAACAACAATACACACCTTGGATACATTTTTGTTTGATTTGTGTCGAGTGAGATTTTCATTTAGAACCCAAGGGGGGGGGTATTGGCACTTTTCATGGAAATATGTGAAAAATTAAATTTTTTAAAAATGAAATAAATGCCTTCTAAACAACTCAAACATTCACTCTAAAACAGAAGATTGTTGTTTTTCGCAATATTTTTAGAAATTTGGGCTCTTTTAGTAACATTAACACCCGGGCTGAAGCATCTTTTATGATCATTTATTGTCTTTCAGGATACATTCTGGGTTTTATTTTGTTTATTTGATGAAAATGAACACCAATACACACCTTGGATACATTTTTGTTTGATTTGTGTCAAGTGAGATTTTCACCTAGAACCCAAAGGGGGGGTATTGGCACTTTTCCATGGAAAAATGTGAAAAATTAAATTTTCTAAAAATGAAATAAATGCCTTCTAAACACCTCAAACATTCACTCTAAAACAGAAGATTGTTGTTTTTTTCGCAATATTTTTAGAAATTTGGGCTCTTTTAGTAACATTAACACTTGCGCTGTAGCATCTTTTATGCTCATTTCTTGTCTTTCAGGATTAATTCTGGGTTTTATTTTGTTTATTTGATGAAAATGAACAACAATACACACCATGGAAAAATTTTGGATTGATATGTGTCGAGTGAGATTTTCACTTAGAACCCAAAGGGGGGGGTATTGGCACTTTTCATGGAAAAATGTGAAAAATTAAATTTTTTTAAAATGAAATAAATGCCTTCTAAACAACTCAAACATTCACTCTAAAACAGAAGATTGTTGTGTTTCGGCAATATTTTTAGAAATTTGGGCTCTTTTAGTAACATTAACACCTGGGCTGAAGCATCTTTTATGATCATTTATTGTCTTTCAGGATACTTTCTGGGTTTTATTTTGTTTATTTGATGAAAATGAACAACAATACACACCTTGGATACATTTTTGTTTGATTTGTGTCGAGTGAGATTTTCACCTAGAATTAAAGGGGGATTGGCACTTTTCATGGAAAAATGTGAAAAATTAAATTTTTTAAAAAATGAAATTAATGCCTTATAAACACCTCAAACATTCACTCTAAAACAGAAAATTTTTGTTTTTTCCCAATATTTTTAGAAATTTGGGCTCTTTTAGTAACATTAACACCTGGGCTGAAGCATCTTTTATGATCATTTATTGTCTTTCAGGATTCATTCTGGGTTTTATTTTGTTTATTTGATGAAAATGAACAACAATACACACCTTGGATACATTTTTGTTTGATTTGTTTCGAGTGAGATTTTCACCTAGAACCCAAAGGGGTATCGGAACTTTTCATGGAAAAATGTGAAAAATTAAATTTTTTAAAAATGAAATTAATGCCTTATAAACACCTCAAACATTCACTCTAAAACAGAAAATTATTGTTTCTTTCGCAATATTTTTAGAAATTTGGGCTCTTTTAGTAACATAAACACCTGGGCTGAAGCATCTTTTATGAACATTTATTGTCTTTCAGGATACATCTTGGGTTTTATTTTGTTTATTTGATGAAAATGAACAACAATACACACCTTGGATACATTTTTGTTTGATTTGTGTCGAGTGAGATTTTCACCTAGAACCCAAAGGGGGGGGTATTGGCACTTTTCATGGAAAAATGTGAAAAATTAAATTTTCTAAAAATGAAATAAATGCCTTCTAAACACTTCAAACATTCACTCTAAAACAGAAGATTGTTGTTTTTCGCAATATTTTTAGAAATTTGGGCTCTTTTAGTAACATTAACACCTGGGCTGAAGCATCTTTTATGATCATTTATTGTCTTTCAGGATTCATTCTGGGTTTTATTTTATTTATTTGATGAAAATGAACAACAATACACACCTTGGATACATTTTTGTTTGATTTGTGTCGAGTGAGATTTTCACCTAGAACCCAAAGGGGGGGGTATTGGCACTTTTCATGAAAAAATTTGATTAATTAAATTTTTTTAAAATGAAATATATGCCTTCTAAACACCTTAAACATTCACTTTAAAACAGAAGATTGTTGTTTTTCGCAATATTTTTAGAAATTTGGGCTCTTTTAGTAACATTAACACCTGGGCTGAAGCATCTTTTATGATCATTTATTGTCTTTCAGGATTCATTCTGGGTTTTATTTTATTTATTTGATGAAAATGAACAACAATACACACCTTGGATACATTTTTGTTTGATTTGTGTCGAGTGAGATTTTCACCTAGAACCCAAAGGGGGGGGTATTGGCACTTTTCATGAAAAAATTTGATTAATTAAATTTTTTTAAAATGAAATATATGCCTTCTAAACACCTTAAACATTCACTTTAAAACAGAAGATTGTTTTTTTTCGCAATATTTTTAGAAATTTGGTCTCTTTTAGTAACATTAACACTTGCGCTGAAGCAACTTTTTATGCTCATTTCTTGTCTTTCAGGATTAATTCTGGGTTTTATTTTGTTTATTTGATGAAAATGAACAACAATACACACCATGGAAACATTTTTGTTTGATTTGTGTCAAAAGAGATTTTCACCTAGAACCCAAAGGGGGGGGTATTGGCACTTTTCATGGAAAAATGTGAAAAATTAAATTTTCTAAAAATGAAATAAATGCCTTATAAACACCTCAAACATTCACTCTAAAACAAAAGATTGTAGTTTTTTCGCAATATTTTTAGAAATTTGGGCTCTTTTAGTAACATAAACACTTGGGCTGAAGCATCTTTTATGATCATTTATTGTCTTTCAGGATACATTCTGGGTTTTATTTTGTTTATTTGATGAAAATGAACAACAATACACACCTTGGATACATTTTTGTTTGATTTCTGTCGAGTGTGATTTTCACCTAGAACCAAAGGTGGGGGTATTTTTGTCACTTTTCATGGAAAAATGTGAAAAATTAAATTTTCTAAAAATGAAATAAATGCCTTCTAAAAACCTCAAAACATTCACTCTTAAACAGAAGA
>NW_027287256.1:0-88126 GCF_022747635.1 Hetaerina americana
GGTCACGTTGGGCGGCGTCGTGCATCTAACTGTCTCCTCGATTGCCTCCTGAAGGGGGGCAATCAAGGGGGGAGGTCTCTTGTGGGTCACCATGTGGTTCGCAAGCCCGCGACGGGTAGCGCATGCGAAATCGCATGCCCCGCACCGATGCGAGAGTGCAACACGTCCGTCCGCAGCCTTACGTATCCCCCCTTTGAGGCAGGGATGAGTGGACGGCTTGCGGCCGATAGTCCCACCGCAGATGGAGCAGGCGTTCACCGACGTGAGTCGGTGGCCGTGCTGCTCCATCAGGTGCCGGACGAGACTTCTCCGCATCGCCGTCCACTCCGTAGCGCGGAAGGACATGCTGCATCCCACCTCGGTGCAGGTTAACGTGTCCGCCACGGGAAAGTAAACCACAAGTTGATTGTCGATTCTCCTGGCCGACACCGCGGTGCCGGTCAGGAGAAGCGCCGGGACCCTGTCAGTCGTTTGGGGGGCGGGGGCAGTCGGGGGAATCGGGGGGGGAGAATCCAGCGCCGGACGTCTGGACGAAGAAGAATCCGGAGGCGTCGTGAAGTCGTCGAGGGAGAGAGGGGAAGAAGAACGGGACTTGGGGGGAGAATAGGTGACGTCCGAGAGCGGGGAGAAGGTCTCAAGGGAAGGCTTTCGGACGCCGGATGGAGAAGAAGAAGAAGAAGAAACGGGGGAGCCATAGTGTATGATTTTCCGCGGGCGACGCGTCCTACGCGCCGAAGCGCTTTCGGACGCGCCGTCCGGTGGTGTATGGGGAGGGGAGGAGTCGGGCTCTGACGCCTCGACTTTCCTCCTCCGCGGAGTGCGAGAGGAGGAGGGGGGGGCGGAGGAACTAGCACGCGATGGTGCTTTTCTAACGGCCCCCGCCCCCCCGTTTTTACGGGGAGGACGTGGGGGCATGGGAGGGCGTTAAGTCATGGCACAAACGGGGCCTGGCGGACGATATTCCACGGCCTGAAGGACCGTGGTACGTTGTTTTGAAAATTGTCCTTTTAAGGACACAAAAAAATTCAAAAGATATAAATGCTGAAGGCCAAGGGGGGCGACGGAGGGCTTTTCCGCGGTCTGAGGGACTGCGGAACGAAAATTTTCAAAAATACAAATTTAAATTAAGCGCGTGGCGTCCACCTGAATGAAGTCCAGGCGGCCGCCGAGGGATGGCGCTGAAGGCGCTCAACCCGCTTCTCGGCCCGTATGGGTGGGATCGGGAGGAAATTTGAATTTACCGGGGTTTTGAAATGACGGTTTTGTGGAAGATGAAGTCTTCCACAAATACCGGACGGGGGGGAGGGGGTCAATCGAACCGATCGGGCGTGAAGCGCGCCGAACGGTCGCTTGACCGGCGTCGCGGCCGAAAAGGAAACCGCGCGCCGTTCAAATCACCCGCTCTGCGCCGATCCGTACGGGATCGACGGAGGGTGCTCCCGGGGGCCCTGAGGGGGTCCGGGGGCCTCGGTGCTCAAGCTACCGGTCCGGAGGGGACCTGGCAGTGCACCGGGGGCCGGGGAACGTCCGGTGCTCAGCCTACCGGTCCTGAAGGGACCCGGCGGTGCACCGGGGGCGGGGGCCTGCGCCGGGCCTTAGGGGCCCGGCGTCGAGCCCGGGGAGGTTATCACCCCAAGTGGGCGTGGGGAACGGTCCGTGAGCGACCGGGGAGCCCTGAGGGGGCGGTGGGTCCCACGGTCCGCCTTGAAGAGGCAATGGACCGTGGGGCCATCGGGGGTCGAAAGAGGGGCTACTGGGCAGAGCAGGCGCCTAGTGTCCTGTTGCCCCTTCCCTCTGGGAGTGTCCCGGGGGGCTTACCGTTGGTCGGGGCCCGTCCGGGATTCCTCAGAGAGGCTAGAAAGGTCCAAAAGCGGTAGATCTGTTCATTTAAAAATTTGAATTTGGCGGGCGAAAAAGAAGAAAGTTAAGGGGATTAAGCTGATAAGAACAGATACTACACTTTGATCTTAGCCATAAGGCCGAGAAGCGATAAGGGAGCCCTTTTCTGCAATATTTACATGTGTAGGGACGACCCCGGAGCACTTGGGGCGGAGGGCGCAGGATTGGCGTAGGCGCCGCGGGGTGGCATTGGTCGGGGAGAATTCGCGTAGGGTCCTGCGGGGGTGTTTCCGAAGGCTTCCTTGTTTTCCTGCAGCAAGAAAAGTTTTGGGGGGGCGCGGGGGGCAGGACGGCCGGAGCAATTGCGTCCCCGGAGTCCGGAGGCGAGACAGTAAATTGCAACGCGGAGTCCTTCGCTAGGTCGTGCCATCTCTGTGAGCGACACACGAGACGTATTGCAAGCTCTCTCCCCGCTTCCCGGGAAAGGTCGGGCGCAATTTTCAAACATTCCGAAAATGGAGGGGGGCATCCAGGGCGGTAATAAAGGGCCCTTTTCGCCAGTATTCAGTGGTCGACAGTTTTTCGAAAAACGGGCTTCCTCTTCACTTCACTTCCTGTGTGGTAGAGATTTAAAATCGTGTGCTGTTCACTTACTTTGCATTAATCGTCATTAGTAAAAATACGCTTTCCTTATAAATAAATAAATACATAAATTAGGGTTTCTTCAAATATAAACAAATTAGGGTTTTCTTCAAATCGGAGAATAGGAATCGAAAAGGCTGTAAAAAAGTGGCGCTTTCAATTACACAAGATGGAAAACCAGATTTCTCCATTGTTTATATTTTCCATTTTCTCGAAAAAATCGCGGAAATGGGCATCGATTTCCGCGAAATTCGCAAAAAATTTCTGAAAATTTTTTTGCAAACATTTTTCCAATTTTTCCCGAGTGCTCGCGATCGGTCGTTTCCTCCGATGTATTGAGTTTCTTTTCCGTTCAATTTTTTTTCATCAAACACACACTCCTTTTACAAGAATTATCTTCGCATAAATTCTGTGGAAAGATTGGTGTTCAAAAACTAAGGTAAAAGAGTGGAACTCGCCTATTTCCGCGAGTCGATTCGCGTCGGGTCGTCTTGAATGACGCTCCTTGCCGGGAGCGCGCGCGCGCCATCTCTTCGGGGGGGAGGTAAACAGCTGGAAGGAAGGGGCGTCACACGCCAAAGTTTGAAACGTGATCCGGCGCCTCTCTTCAACAGTTGTCGTCGTCTCCAATGATGGAATACTGAGGAGACAAGACGTTGTTGTTGTTGACGTTGCATTGAAAGCAGAAAAAATAATTGCATTATTTTCACAAAATTGTATTTATTGTTACACTTACACTTTAAAGTGACGACGACTCTCTTCAGATGGGATTTTTTTTCTTCCCAAGTTTCTCTCCTTTTAATAATTCATTCCTTTTAATACTTCGTTGTGCTGCTTCAATTTGGATTACATTACTTTTGCTCCGCTCGCATGGAATAAAATCGCTTCTCTCCGCGAAAATGCAATTTCGCGAATATTTTTCCAGCCGGATCGCCTGAAATTTGCAAGTGCGAAAATAAATAATTTTCGCGGATCAATTTAAGCTTCAATCTGTTCTCATCAGCTTTTAAGTGGACCTTTTTAATGATGGGCCGATCCCGACGGTACTGCAATGCCGGGCCAACCCGCGGCAGGGATGGAGTAAACTCCGGGTACCCCGCCAATGTCCAAAAATCAGATTAATATTCTGGTCCCGCAATGCGGGACGTATCAGATATTAAGCTGATAAGAACAGATTTAAAATGTTTATTTGAAAATTCTTTCATACAGAGTTTTAAGCAACTTATAATTAATATATAATTTATACATGACCGGCTCCCTCCAAATGAGGGAGCCGGGGAACAAGTCTTTTTGCCCCTTTATTTTGGGGAAATATTATAATAATATAGGCTTCTCGCACGAGTGTTTTTTTTTATAAAATGTTTTATATGTTTAAGTCTCTCACGGGGAGGGTTTACACTTTTGGGGGGGGCCGTTTATACACCACGGCGTGGCCATTCATACACTATGGCTCATAGAGTAAATAAAAGAGAAAGGGGACAGAGAAAGGTTTTACAATGAAGAAGTATGGAAAGAGGGGGGGAAATGATTTTACACGACTTCACTTTTGTCCTTTCCTTTTCAGCCTCCGGAGCCGTCTTCATACTGTCTATGTCCCGTGATGTGTTCGACGTAGCAGTCCCGGGTCCAGCGGATGACGTCGCTGACCATCAGTCGCCGCATGGTGGTGCAGAATCGTCGAGGTAGGCCCAGGGACTTCAGGACGGGGTCGTTCTGCGAGTCCCACGTCCCCAGGCTTCCCACGACGATGGCGGCGACCGATGACCGGTATCCCTGCTGGCGGATGGTCTCTGCCAGGGCGGCGTACTTCTCCTCCTTCGCGGTCCTGGCTGCCAGCAGAGCTCCCTCGTTGTTCTCGAACGGTACTGCTACGTCGATCAATGTCACAGTCTTGTCGGCCTGGTTAGTTATAACCAGGTCTGGTCTAAGAGTCGAGTCAGTGCCAGGTACTTGTTTGTTGACTCTGATTTCATCGTCACCTTTTCCCCGGCGTCCAATCAGAGCCCTGTGTAGTCGGTCTTGGACAGCATTATGTCTATGCTGCCACGTCCTTGAGTGCATCGTGCAGTGATTAACGACGTGGGGCAGGGTCTCCTCCGCGTAGCCACATCGCCGACACCGCTTGTCCCCGTTGGTTTCCCAACGGCGACAGGCATTGAGCGGGAGCAGATCGAGCCGAGCCCTAAAGATGAACCTCCAATCACAAAACCTGGTGTATCTCCCTCCTGCCAGGAAGTGATTGGAGGCTTCAGATTTCGCCGAGGCACGAATGACTTTCCCTTGATCGGGCTTGGCGCTTACCTTGTTCAGGTAGTAGCGCCGCACCGCGATCTTCAGGGCACCCGTCAGTTGCCTTACGGCCTTCGGAGGAACCCTGATGAAGGGGGGGCGGTCTTCAGCCCCGTCATTCATGTCCCGGAACGAAATCTGCATCTCCCTTAGCTCGTCCGACCATCTCCAGCTCAAGCCTATGCGCGCGGCGATACGGCGTGACGCGGAGCGAACCTGCGTGAAGAGGGAACTGAAGTCGCCGCTTTCCCTTCCAAAGTCATCCCGCAGACTACCACTAAGGTACTCTGCGAGATCACCGGTGGTTGGCGGTCTCCTCAGCTTCCTCCGCACTACCTCCTTCAGGCGACCCCAGGCGAGCACTCTCACGTTGGGGTCACGGGAATGGAGGAGTCGATATCCCTGCACGATGGTCAATATGTCAGTCAAGTCGGAAAGAGGGAGAAGACCTGCGCCGCCGTGTTGATGGCCAATGAAGACCATCTCAGGCGATGCCCTTTTGGGCAAATGGAGCCAGCCCTTTGCGCAGGCCTTCAGCCTCTTGTCGATGTCGGTCAAGTTTTTCTTTTTAACATTACCAGCCCGCAAGATGAATTCCAGCCTGGGCAGAAGGAAGATGTTGGTCGCGGCGATCTTCTGCCACGGGGCGAGGAGTGACTCGTCGATCTTCTTGACGTCCTCGCCCAAGCGCACCAGGTCCTCCTCGGGGGTCTGGTCCACGTGGAACCCGAACGGGACCCCGAGGTACCGGTACGCTTCGCCGTCCTTCAGGCTGGAAATGGCCGCCCCCTGGATGGTGAGTTGGGACGGCTGCACGGGCTGGTTTGCTGCAAAGTTGAGGTCCAGCGTTGCGCACTTGCTTGGCTTGAACTGTAGACCTGCAGCGGTCGCCTCTTCTCCCGCGATGTTCAGCAGGCGCTGCAGGTGCTCCTGGTCCCGGGCCACCAGCACCAAGTCGTCCGCGTAGGCCAGGATGGCGATGTTTTGCCCCTGGACGACGACTCCGGACTTGCCTGCCTCACCAGCGACCGCCCGTATCACCGGCTCCATTCCCAAGTTGAAAATGGTCGGTGATAACGGGCACCCCTGCTTGACACCGGCGCAGATGTCGATGACGCCGGTGTCGCCGCTGGTCGTCTTCACGACCGTGGAGCCCTTCTGCAACTCCTCCACGGTCCTCCTCATCTCCTCAGGCAAGTCCATCCTCCTCAGGGTGTTCTGGAGGTGTTGGTGCGGGATGGACCCGAACGCGTTCCGTAGGTCAAGCCAAGCCAGTGCGATTCGGGAACGTCTGCGTCTCATTTCGTCAACAGCTGCCTGAAGGGTGAAATTGTGCTCGTGGCACCCCTCGAACTCCCGGAAGCCCTTTTGAGCCGGGTGCATCTTCTTCCCGCTGACCGCCCAAGATAGTATGCGGTCAGCAAGCACCCCGGCGTACAGCTTGGCGATGGTGTTGCCAAGCGCTATGGGCCTCCAGTTGCCGATGTCCTGGCGGTCCCCCCCTTTGTGCAGGAGGACAGTCCGAGAGGTCTTCCACGCGGCCGGTGTCCTGGCCTCCTTCAGGCATCTGTTGAAGATAAAAGAGAGAATTCGTCCATGTCTATCGACCGCCCTCAGGTCGCCGTAGGTGAGGCCATCGGGGCCCGGGGCGGTGTTCTTGGTTCTAGACATGCGTCTCGTCACTTCCTCAGGAGTGATCCTTTCGAGGAGCAGTTTCTTCTCGGTCTCCGTCGTGCGACGGTAGACCGAGTCGTCACCCTCGTCCTCCAAGCCCCCCATCCCGACATTCCCGTAGACTTGGCGGAAATGCTTTTCCACCTCCTCCGCGGGAATGTCGCAATAGGGTGACTTATCGGACAGGATGCTCTCCACTGCCCTCCTGGGATGACTCCTGAAGAGTTTCTGTATGTCCGACGCCTTTTTCGCGTCGTAGTCAGCTACTTGTCTGCGTCTTGGTGGTTGTCTGTGCACGACGTTTCGTGGCCGAGGAGCTTCCCCTCCGTCCGCAGGTTTCGCCTCCCTCTTCCTCTCCGCCTGGGTGGTGGCCACCAGATCCTGCACCACGACCTCGAACTCCTCCCATGACTGGCCGGATGTGCTGGCCAGTCGGTCGAGCCACAGCTTCTCCTTCTGCTGTATCGGTGGCTCGACCTGTCGTGGTGCTCCTTCTGCTGCGTCTGGAGCTGGCGGCGGCGATGTTGCTGCGTCCACAGGCGGCGGTGACCCGGTGTCGTTAAGGTCACCGACTTCAGGAGGCTGCCCCGGCGCCAGGTCTTCGGCCGGAGCGTCTGCTGCTGCGTCTGGATCGGAGGGTTGCGCCTCGGTCACGTTGGGCGGCGTCGTGCATCTAACTGTCTCCTCGATTGCCTCCTGAAGGGGGGCAATCAAGGGGGGAGGTCTCTTGTGGGTCACCATGTGGTTCGCAAGCCCGCGACGGGTAGCGCATGCGAAATCGCATGCCCCGCACCGATGCGAGAGTGCAACACGTCCGTCCGCAGCCTTACGTATCCCCCCTTTGAGGCAGGGATGAGTGGACGGCTTGCGGCCGATAGTCCCACCGCAGATGGAGCAGGCGTTCACCGACGTGAGTCGGTGGCCGTGCTGCTCCATCAGGTGCCGGACGAGACTTCTCCGCATCGCCGTCCACTCCGTAGCGCGGAAGGACATGCTGCATCCCACCTCGGTGCAGGTTAACGTGTCCGCCACGGGAAAGTAAACCACAAGTTGATTGTCGATTCTCCTGGCCGACACCGCGGTGCCGGTCAGGAGAAGCGCCGGGACCCTGTCAGTCGTTTGGGGGGCGGGGGCAGTCGGGGGAATCGGGGGGGGAGAATCCAGCGCCGGACGTCTGGACGAAGAAGAATCCGGAGGCGTCGTGAAGTCGTCGAGGGAGAGAGGGGAAGAAGAACGGGACTTGGGGGGAGAATAGGTGACGTCCGAGAGCGGGGAGAAGGTCTCAAGGGAAGGCTTTCGGACGCCGGATGGAGAAGAAGAAGAAGAAGAAACGGGGGAGCCATAGTGTATGATTTTCCGCGGGCGACGCGTCCTACGCGCCGAAGCGCTTTCGGACGCGCCGTCCGGTGGTGTATGGGGAGGGGAGGAGTCGGGCTCTGACGCCTCGACTTTCCTCCTCCGCGGAGTGCGAGAGGAGGAGGGGGGGGCGGAGGAACTAGCACGCGATGGTGCTTTTCTAACGGCCCCCGCCCCCCCGTTTTTACGGGGAGGACGTGGGGGCATGGGAGGGCGTTAAGTCATGGCACAAACGGGGCCTGGCGGACGATATTCCACGGCCTGAAGGACCGTGGTACGTTGTTTTGAAAATTGTCCTTTTAAGGACACAAAAAAATTCAAAAGATATAAATGCTGAAGGCCAAGGGGGGCGACGGAGGGCTTTTCCGCGGTCTGAGGGACTGCGGAACGAAAATTTTCAAAAATACAAATTTAAATTAAGCGCGTGGCGTCCACCTGAATGAAGTCCAGGCGGCCGCCGAGGGATGGCGCTGAAGGCGCTCAACCCGCTTCTCGGCCCGTATGGGTGGGATCGGGAGGAAATTTGAATTTACCGGGGTTTTGAAATGACGGTTTTGTGGAAGATGAAGTCTTCCACAAATACCGGACGGGGGGGAGGGGGTCAATCGAACCGATCGGGCGTGAAGCGCGCCGAACGGTCGCTTGACCGGCGTCGCGGCCGAAAAGGAAACCGCGCGCCGTTCAAATCACCCGCTCTGCGCCGATCCGTACGGGATCGACGGAGGGTGCTCCCGGGGGCCCTGAGGGGGTCCGGGGGCCTCGGTGCTCAAGCTACCGGTCCGGAGGGGACCTGGCAGTGCACCGGGGGCCGGGGAACGTCCGGTGCTCAGCCTACCGGTCCTGAAGGGACCCGGCGGTGCACCGGGGGCGGGGGCCTGCGCCGGGCCTTAGGGGCCCGGCGTCGAGCCCGGGGAGGTTATCACCCCAAGTGGGCGTGGGGAACGGTCCGTGAGCGACCGGGGAGCCCTGAGGGGGCGGTGGGTCCCACGGTCCGCCTTGAAGAGGCAATGGACCGTGGGGCCATCGGGGGTCGAAAGAGGGGCTACTGGGCAGAGCAGGCGCCTAGTGTCCTGTTGCCCCTTCCCTCTGGGAGTGTCCCGGGGGGCTTACCGTTGGTCGGGGCCCGTCCGGGATTCCTCAGAGAGGCTAGAAAGGTCCAAAAGCGGTAGATCTGTTCATTTAAAAATTTGAATTTGGCGGGCGAAAAAGAAGAAAGTTAAGGGGATTAAGCTGATAAGAACAGATACTACACTTTGATCTTAGCCATAAGGCCGAGAAGCGATAAGGGAGCCCTTTTCTGCAATATTTACATGTGTAGGGACGACCCCGGAGCACTTGGGGCGGAGGGCGCAGGATTGGCGTAGGCGCCGCGGGGTGGCATTGGTCGGGGAGAATTCGCGTAGGGTCCTGCGGGGGTGTTTCCGAAGGCTTCCTTGTTTTCCTGCAGCAAGAAAAGTTTTGGGGGGGCGCGGGGGGCAGGACGGCCGGAGCAATTGCGTCCCCGGAGTCCGGAGGCGAGACAGTAAATTGCAACGCGGAGTCCTTCGCTAGGTCGTGCCATCTCTGTGAGCGACACACGAGACGTATTGCAAGCTCTCTCCCCGCTTCCCGGGAAAGGTCGGGCGCAATTTTCAAACATTCCGAAAATGGAGGGGGGCATCCAGGGCGGTAATAAAGGGCCCTTTTCGCCAGTATTCAGTGGTCGACAGTTTTTCGAAAAACGGGCTTCCTCTTCACTTCACTTCCTGTGTGGTAGAGATTTAAAATCGTGTGCTGTTCACTTACTTTGCATTAATCGTCATTAGTAAAAATACGCTTTCCTTATAAATAAATAAATACATAAATTAGGGTTTCTTCAAATATAAACAAATTAGGGTTTTCTTCAAATCGGAGAATAGGAATCGAAAAGGCTGTAAAAAAGTGGCGCTTTCAATTACACAAGATGGAAAACCAGATTTCTCCATTGTTTATATTTTCCATTTTCTCGAAAAAATCGCGGAAATGGGCATCGATTTCCGCGAAATTCGCAAAAAATTTCTGAAAATTTTTTTGCAAACATTTTTCCAATTTTTCCCGAGTGCTCGCGATCGGTCGTTTCCTCCGATGTATTGAGTTTCTTTTCCGTTCAATTTTTTTTCATCAAACACACACTCCTTTTACAAGAATTATCTTCGCATAAATTCTGTGGAAAGATTGGTGTTCAAAAACTAAGGTAAAAGAGTGGAACTCGCCTATTTCCGCGAGTCGATTCGCGTCGGGTCGTCTTGAATGACGCTCCTTGCCGGGAGCGCGCGCGCGCCATCTCTTCGGGGGGGAGGTAAACAGCTGGAAGGAAGGGGCGTCACACGCCAAAGTTTGAAACGTGATCCGGCGCCTCTCTTCAACAGTTGTCGTCGTCTCCAATGATGGAATACTGAGGAGACAAGACGTTGTTGTTGTTGACGTTGCATTGAAAGCAGAAAAAATAATTGCATTATTTTCACAAAATTGTATTTATTGTTACACTTACACTTTAAAGTGACGACGACTCTCTTCAGATGGGATTTTTTTTCTTCCCAAGTTTCTCTCCTTTTAATAATTCATTCCTTTTAATACTTCGTTGTGCTGCTTCAATTTGGATTACATTACTTTTGCTCCGCTCGCATGGAATAAAATCGCTTCTCTCCGCGAAAATGCAATTTCGCGAATATTTTTCCAGCCGGATCGCCTGAAATTTGCAAGTGCGAAAATAAATAATTTTCGCGGATCAATTTAAGCTTCAATCTGTTCTCATCAGCTTTTAAGTGGACCTTTTTAATGATGGGCCGATCCCGACGGTACTGCAATGCCGGGCCAACCCGCGGCAGGGATGGAGTAAACTCCGGGTACCCCGCCAATGTCCAAAAATCAGATTAATATTCTGGTCCCGCAATGCGGGACGTATCAGATATTAAGCTGATAAGAACAGATACTACACTTTGATCTTAGCCATAAGGCCGAGAAGCGATAAGGGAGCCCTTTTCTGCAATATTTACATGTGTAGGGACGACCCCGGAGCACTTGGGGCGGAGGGCGCAGGATTGGCGTAGGCGCCGCGGGGTGGCATTGGTCGGGGAGAATTCGCGTAGGGTCCTGCGGGGGTGTTTCCGAAGGCTTCCTTGTTTTCCTGCAGCAAGAAAAGTTTTGGGGGGGCGCGGGGGGCAGGACGGCCGGAGCAATTGCGTCCCCGGAGTCCGGAGGCGAGACAGTAAATTGCAACGCGGAGTCCTTCGCTAGGTCGTGCCATCTCTGTGAGCGACACACGAGACGTATTGCAAGCTCTCTCCCCGCTTCCCGGGAAAGGTCGGGCGCAATTTTCAAACATTCCGAAAATGGAGGGGGGCATCCAGGGCGGTAATAAAGGGCCCTTTTCGCCAGTATTCAGTGGTCGACAGTTTTTCGAAAAACGGGCTTCCTCTTCACTTCACTTCCTGTGTGGTAGAGATTTAAAATCGTGTGCTGTTCACTTACTTTGCATTAATCGTCATTAGTAAAAATACGCTTTCCTTATAAATAAATAAATACATAAATTAGGGTTTCTTCAAATATAAACAAATTAGGGTTTTCTTCAAATCGGAGAATAGGAATCGAAAAGGCTGTAAAAAAGTGGCGCTTTCAATTACACAAGATGGAAAACCAGATTTCTCCATTGTTTATATTTTCCATTTTCTCGAAAAAATCGCGGAAATGGGCATCGATTTCCGCGAAATTCGCAAAAAATTTCTGAAAATTTTTTTGCAAACATTTTTCCAATTTTTCCCGAGTGCTCGCGATCGGTCGTTTCCTCCGATGTATTGAGTTTCTTTTCCGTTCAATTTTTTTTCATCAAACACACACTCCTTTTACAAGAATTATCTTCGCATAAATTCTGTGGAAAGATTGGTGTTCAAAAACTAAGGTAAAAGAGTGGAACTCGCCTATTTCCGCGAGTCGATTCGCGTCGGGTCGTCTTGAATGACGCTCCTTGCCGGGAGCGCGCGCGCGCCATCTCTTCGGGGGGGAGGTAAACAGCTGGAAGGAAGGGGCGTCACACGCCAAAGTTTGAAACGTGATCCGGCGCCTCTCTTCAACAGTTGTCGTCGTCTCCAATGATGGAATACTGAGGAGACAAGACGTTGTTGTTGTTGACGTTGCATTGAAAGCAGAAAAAATAATTGCATTATTTTCACAAAATTGTATTTATTGTTACACTTACACTTTAAAGTGACGACGACTCTCTTCAGATGGGATTTTTTTTCTTCCCAAGTTTCTCTCCTTTTAATAATTCATTCCTTTTAATACTTCGTTGTGCTGCTTCAATTTGGATTACATTACTTTTGCTCCGCTCGCATGGAATAAAATCGCTTCTCTCCGCGAAAATGCAATTTCGCGAATATTTTTCCAGCCGGATCGCCTGAAATTTGCAAGTGCGAAAATAAATAATTTTCGCGGATCAATTTAAGCTTCAATCTGTTCTCATCAGCTTTTAAGTGGACCTTTTTAATGATGGGCCGATCCCGACGGTACTGCAATGCCGGGCCAACCCGCGGCAGGGATGGAGTAAACTCCGGGTACCCCGCCAATGTCCAAAAATCAGATTAATATTCTGGTCCCGCAATGCGGGACGTATCAGATATTAAGCTGATAAGAACAGATTTAAAATGTTTATTTGAAAATTCTTTCATACAGAGTTTTAAGCAACTTATAATTAATATATAATTTATACATGACCGGCTCCCTCCAAATGAGGGAGCCGGGGAACAAGTCTTTTTGCCCCTTTATTTTGGGGAAATATTATAATAATATAGGCTTCTCGCACGAGTGTTTTTTTTTATAAAATGTTTTATATGTTTAAGTCTCTCACGGGGAGGGTTTACACTTTTGGGGGGGGCCGTTTATACACCACGGCGTGGCCATTCATACACTATGGCTCATAGAGTAAATAAAAGAGAAAGGGGACAGAGAAAGGTTTTACAATGAAGAAGTATGGAAAGAGGGGGGGAAATGATTTTACACGACTTCACTTTTGTCCTTTCCTTTTCAGCCTCCGGAGCCGTCTTCATACTGTCTATGTCCCGTGATGTGTTCGACGTAGCAGTCCCGGGTCCAGCGGATGACGTCGCTGACCATCAGTCGCCGCATGGTGGTGCAGAATCGTCGAGGTAGGCCCAGGGACTTCAGGACGGGGTCGTTCTGCGAGTCCCACGTCCCCAGGCTTCCCACGACGATGGCGGCGACCGATGACCGGTATCCCTGCTGGCGGATGGTCTCTGCCAGGGCGGCGTACTTCTCCTCCTTCGCGGTCCTGGCTGCCAGCAGAGCTCCCTCGTTGTTCTCGAACGGTACTGCTACGTCGATCAATGTCACAGTCTTGTCGGCCTGGTTAGTTATAACCAGGTCTGGTCTAAGAGTCGAGTCAGTGCCAGGTACTTGTTTGTTGACTCTGATTTCATCGTCACCTTTTCCCCGGCGTCCAATCAGAGCCCTGTGTAGTCGGTCTTGGACAGCATTATGTCTATGCTGCCACGTCCTTGAGTGCATCGTGCAGTGATTAACGACGTGGGGCAGGGTCTCCTCCGCGTAGCCACATCGCCGACACCGCTTGTCCCCGTTGGTTTCCCAACGGCGACAGGCATTGAGCGGGAGCAGATCGAGCCGAGCCCTAAAGATGAACCTCCAATCACAAAACCTGGTGTATCTCCCTCCTGCCAGGAAGTGATTGGAGGCTTCAGATTTCGCCGAGGCACGAATGACTTTCCCTTGATCGGGCTTGGCGCTTACCTTGTTCAGGTAGTAGCGCCGCACCGCGATCTTCAGGGCACCCGTCAGTTGCCTTACGGCCTTCGGAGGAACCCTGATGAAGGGGGGGCGGTCTTCAGCCCCGTCATTCATGTCCCGGAACGAAATCTGCATCTCCCTTAGCTCGTCCGACCATCTCCAGCTCAAGCCTATGCGCGCGGCGATACGGCGTGACGCGGAGCGAACCTGCGTGAAGAGGGAACTGAAGTCGCCGCTTTCCCTTCCAAAGTCATCCCGCAGACTACCACTAAGGTACTCTGCGAGATCACCGGTGGTTGGCGGTCTCCTCAGCTTCCTCCGCACTACCTCCTTCAGGCGACCCCAGGCGAGCACTCTCACGTTGGGGTCACGGGAATGGAGGAGTCGATATCCCTGCACGATGGTCAATATGTCAGTCAAGTCGGAAAGAGGGAGAAGACCTGCGCCGCCGTGTTGATGGCCAATGAAGACCATCTCAGGCGATGCCCTTTTGGGCAAATGGAGCCAGCCCTTTGCGCAGGCCTTCAGCCTCTTGTCGATGTCGGTCAAGTTTTTCTTTTTAACATTACCAGCCCGCAAGATGAATTCCAGCCTGGGCAGAAGGAAGATGTTGGTCGCGGCGATCTTCTGCCACGGGGCGAGGAGTGACTCGTCGATCTTCTTGACGTCCTCGCCCAAGCGCACCAGGTCCTCCTCGGGGGTCTGGTCCACGTGGAACCCGAACGGGACCCCGAGGTACCGGTACGCTTCGCCGTCCTTCAGGCTGGAAATGGCCGCCCCCTGGATGGTGAGTTGGGACGGCTGCACGGGCTGGTTTGCTGCAAAGTTGAGGTCCAGCGTTGCGCACTTGCTTGGCTTGAACTGTAGACCTGCAGCGGTCGCCTCTTCTCCCGCGATGTTCAGCAGGCGCTGCAGGTGCTCCTGGTCCCGGGCCACCAGCACCAAGTCGTCCGCGTAGGCCAGGATGGCGATGTTTTGCCCCTGGACGACGACTCCGGACTTGCCTGCCTCACCAGCGACCGCCCGTATCACCGGCTCCATTCCCAAGTTGAAAATGGTCGGTGATAACGGGCACCCCTGCTTGACACCGGCGCAGATGTCGATGACGCCGGTGTCGCCGCTGGTCGTCTTCACGACCGTGGAGCCCTTCTGCAACTCCTCCACGGTCCTCCTCATCTCCTCAGGCAAGTCCATCCTCCTCAGGGTGTTCTGGAGGTGTTGGTGCGGGATGGACCCGAACGCGTTCCGTAGGTCAAGCCAAGCCAGTGCGATTCGGGAACGTCTGCGTCTCATTTCGTCAACAGCTGCCTGAAGGGTGAAATTGTGCTCGTGGCACCCCTCGAACTCCCGGAAGCCCTTTTGAGCCGGGTGCATCTTCTTCCCGCTGACCGCCCAAGATAGTATGCGGTCAGCAAGCACCCCGGCGTACAGCTTGGCGATGGTGTTGCCAAGCGCTATGGGCCTCCAGTTGCCGATGTCCTGGCGGTCCCCCCCTTTGTGCAGGAGGACAGTCCGAGAGGTCTTCCACGCGGCCGGTGTCCTGGCCTCCTTCAGGCATCTGTTGAAGATAAAAGAGAGAATTCGTCCATGTCTATCGACCGCCCTCAGGTCGCCGTAGGTGAGGCCATCGGGGCCCGGGGCGGTGTTCTTGGTTCTAGACATGCGTCTCGTCACTTCCTCAGGAGTGATCCTTTCGAGGAGCAGTTTCTTCTCGGTCTCCGTCGTGCGACGGTAGACCGAGTCGTCACCCTCGTCCTCCAAGCCCCCCATCCCGACATTCCCGTAGACTTGGCGGAAATGCTTTTCCACCTCCTCCGCGGGAATGTCGCAATAGGGTGACTTATCGGACAGGATGCTCTCCACTGCCCTCCTGGGATGACTCCTGAAGAGTTTCTGTATGTCCGACGCCTTTTTCGCGTCGTAGTCAGCTACTTGTCTGCGTCTTGGTGGTTGTCTGTGCACGACGTTTCGTGGCCGAGGAGCTTCCCCTCCGTCCGCAGGTTTCGCCTCCCTCTTCCTCTCCGCCTGGGTGGTGGCCACCAGATCCTGCACCACGACCTCGAACTCCTCCCATGACTGGCCGGATGTGCTGGCCAGTCGGTCGAGCCACAGCTTCTCCTTCTGCTGTATCGGTGGCTCGACCTGTCGTGGTGCTCCTTCTGCTGCGTCTGGAGCTGGCGGCGGCGATGTTGCTGCGTCCACAGGCGGCGGTGACCCGGTGTCGTTAAGGTCACCGACTTCAGGAGGCTGCCCCGGCGCCAGGTCTTCGGCCGGAGCGTCTGCTGCTGCGTCTGGATCGGAGGGTTGCGCCTCGGTCACGTTGGGCGGCGTCGTGCATCTAACTGTCTCCTCGATTGCCTCCTGAAGGGGGGCAATCAAGGGGGGAGGTCTCTTGTGGGTCACCATGTGGTTCGCAAGCCCGCGACGGGTAGCGCATGCGAAATCGCATGCCCCGCACCGATGCGAGAGTGCAACACGTCCGTCCGCAGCCTTACGTATCCCCCCTTTGAGGCAGGGATGAGTGGACGGCTTGCGGCCGATAGTCCCACCGCAGATGGAGCAGGCGTTCACCGACGTGAGTCGGTGGCCGTGCTGCTCCATCAGGTGCCGGACGAGACTTCTCCGCATCGCCGTCCACTCCGTAGCGCGGAAGGACATGCTGCATCCCACCTCGGTGCAGGTTAACGTGTCCGCCACGGGAAAGTAAACCACAAGTTGATTGTCGATTCTCCTGGCCGACACCGCGGTGCCGGTCAGGAGAAGCGCCGGGACCCTGTCAGTCGTTTGGGGGGCGGGGGCAGTCGGGGGAATCGGGGGGGGAGAATCCAGCGCCGGACGTCTGGACGAAGAAGAATCCGGAGGCGTCGTGAAGTCGTCGAGGGAGAGAGGGGAAGAAGAACGGGACTTGGGGGGAGAATAGGTGACGTCCGAGAGCGGGGAGAAGGTCTCAAGGGAAGGCTTTCGGACGCCGGATGGAGAAGAAGAAGAAGAAGAAACGGGGGAGCCATAGTGTATGATTTTCCGCGGGCGACGCGTCCTACGCGCCGAAGCGCTTTCGGACGCGCCGTCCGGTGGTGTATGGGGAGGGGAGGAGTCGGGCTCTGACGCCTCGACTTTCCTCCTCCGCGGAGTGCGAGAGGAGGAGGGGGGGGCGGAGGAACTAGCACGCGATGGTGCTTTTCTAACGGCCCCCGCCCCCCCGTTTTTACGGGGAGGACGTGGGGGCATGGGAGGGCGTTAAGTCATGGCACAAACGGGGCCTGGCGGACGATATTCCACGGCCTGAAGGACCGTGGTACGTTGTTTTGAAAATTGTCCTTTTAAGGACACAAAAAAATTCAAAAGATATAAATGCTGAAGGCCAAGGGGGGCGACGGAGGGCTTTTCCGCGGTCTGAGGGACTGCGGAACGAAAATTTTCAAAAATACAAATTTAAATTAAGCGCGTGGCGTCCACCTGAATGAAGTCCAGGCGGCCGCCGAGGGATGGCGCTGAAGGCGCTCAACCCGCTTCTCGGCCCGTATGGGTGGGATCGGGAGGAAATTTGAATTTACCGGGGTTTTGAAATGACGGTTTTGTGGAAGATGAAGTCTTCCACAAATACCGGACGGGGGGGAGGGGGTCAATCGAACCGATCGGGCGTGAAGCGCGCCGAACGGTCGCTTGACCGGCGTCGCGGCCGAAAAGGAAACCGCGCGCCGTTCAAATCACCCGCTCTGCGCCGATCCGTACGGGATCGACGGAGGGTGCTCCCGGGGGCCCTGAGGGGGTCCGGGGGCCTCGGTGCTCAAGCTACCGGTCCGGAGGGGACCTGGCAGTGCACCGGGGGCCGGGGAACGTCCGGTGCTCAGCCTACCGGTCCTGAAGGGACCCGGCGGTGCACCGGGGGCGGGGGCCTGCGCCGGGCCTTAGGGGCCCGGCGTCGAGCCCGGGGAGGTTATCACCCCAAGTGGGCGTGGGGAACGGTCCGTGAGCGACCGGGGAGCCCTGAGGGGGCGGTGGGTCCCACGGTCCGCCTTGAAGAGGCAATGGACCGTGGGGCCATCGGGGGTCGAAAGAGGGGCTACTGGGCAGAGCAGGCGCCTAGTGTCCTGTTGCCCCTTCCCTCTGGGAGTGTCCCGGGGGGCTTACCGTTGGTCGGGGCCCGTCCGGGATTCCTCAGAGAGGCTAGAAAGGTCCAAAAGCGGTAGATCTGTTCATTTAAAAATTTGAATTTGGCGGGCGAAAAAGAAGAAAGTTAAGGGGATTAAGCTGATAAGAACAGATACTACACTTTGATCTTAGCCATAAGGCCGAGAAGCGATAAGGGAGCCCTTTTCTGCAATATTTACATGTGTAGGGACGACCCCGGAGCACTTGGGGCGGAGGGCGCAGGATTGGCGTAGGCGCCGCGGGGTGGCATTGGTCGGGGAGAATTCGCGTAGGGTCCTGCGGGGGTGTTTCCGAAGGCTTCCTTGTTTTCCTGCAGCAAGAAAAGTTTTGGGGGGGCGCGGGGGGCAGGACGGCCGGAGCAATTGCGTCCCCGGAGTCCGGAGGCGAGACAGTAAATTGCAACGCGGAGTCCTTCGCTAGGTCGTGCCATCTCTGTGAGCGACACACGAGACGTATTGCAAGCTCTCTCCCCGCTTCCCGGGAAAGGTCGGGCGCAATTTTCAAACATTCCGAAAATGGAGGGGGGCATCCAGGGCGGTAATAAAGGGCCCTTTTCGCCAGTATTCAGTGGTCGACAGTTTTTCGAAAAACGGGCTTCCTCTTCACTTCACTTCCTGTGTGGTAGAGATTTAAAATCGTGTGCTGTTCACTTACTTTGCATTAATCGTCATTAGTAAAAATACGCTTTCCTTATAAATAAATAAATACATAAATTAGGGTTTCTTCAAATATAAACAAATTAGGGTTTTCTTCAAATCGGAGAATAGGAATCGAAAAGGCTGTAAAAAAGTGGCGCTTTCAATTACACAAGATGGAAAACCAGATTTCTCCATTGTTTATATTTTCCATTTTCTCGAAAAAATCGCGGAAATGGGCATCGATTTCCGCGAAATTCGCAAAAAATTTCTGAAAATTTTTTTGCAAACATTTTTCCAATTTTTCCCGAGTGCTCGCGATCGGTCGTTTCCTCCGATGTATTGAGTTTCTTTTCCGTTCAATTTTTTTTCATCAAACACACACTCCTTTTACAAGAATTATCTTCGCATAAATTCTGTGGAAAGATTGGTGTTCAAAAACTAAGGTAAAAGAGTGGAACTCGCCTATTTCCGCGAGTCGATTCGCGTCGGGTCGTCTTGAATGACGCTCCTTGCCGGGAGCGCGCGCGCGCCATCTCTTCGGGGGGGAGGTAAACAGCTGGAAGGAAGGGGCGTCACACGCCAAAGTTTGAAACGTGATCCGGCGCCTCTCTTCAACAGTTGTCGTCGTCTCCAATGATGGAATACTGAGGAGACAAGACGTTGTTGTTGTTGACGTTGCATTGAAAGCAGAAAAAATAATTGCATTATTTTCACAAAATTGTATTTATTGTTACACTTACACTTTAAAGTGACGACGACTCTCTTCAGATGGGATTTTTTTTCTTCCCAAGTTTCTCTCCTTTTAATAATTCATTCCTTTTAATACTTCGTTGTGCTGCTTCAATTTGGATTACATTACTTTTGCTCCGCTCGCATGGAATAAAATCGCTTCTCTCCGCGAAAATGCAATTTCGCGAATATTTTTCCAGCCGGATCGCCTGAAATTTGCAAGTGCGAAAATAAATAATTTTCGCGGATCAATTTAAGCTTCAATCTGTTCTCATCAGCTTTTAAGTGGACCTTTTTAATGATGGGCCGATCCCGACGGTACTGCAATGCCGGGCCAACCCGCGGCAGGGATGGAGTAAACTCCGGGTACCCCGCCAATGTCCAAAAATCAGATTAATATTCTGGTCCCGCAATGCGGGACGTATCAGATATTAAGCTGATAAGAACAGATAAAAATGTTTATTTAAAATTCTTTAAATACAGAGTTTAAAATATTCAATTAGCAACTTACATATGTATATTTGATACAAGTCCGGCTCCCTCCAAGTGAGGGAGCCGGGGAACAAGTCTTTGCCCTTTTTTTTTCAGGGAATGTTTATATAGTTATACTGCTTCTCACACATTTGTTTTTTTTTTTTTTTATATAGTACAGGTAATATGTTCACATTTTGGGGGGTTTCACTTTAGGGGGGGGTGACACTTGGGGAGCCGTTTATAAACTACGGCATTTTGTCCATTTATACACTATGGCTCATAAAAGAAAGGGGACAGAAAAAGGTTTTACAAAAGAAGAAGTACGGAAAAAGGGAAAAAAAGGGAAAATGATTTTAATACGACTTCACTTTTGTCTTTATTTCAGCCTCCGGAGCCGTCCTCGTATTGTCGGTGACCCGTGATGTGCTCGACGTAGCAGTCCCGCGACCATCGGATGACGTCGCTCACCATTAGCCGCCGCATGGTGTTGCAGTATCGTCGAGGTAGGCCCAGGGATTTCAGGACGGGATCGTTCTTCGGGTCCCAAGTCCCCAGGCTTCCCACGACGATGGCGGCGACCGATGTTCTGCTTCCCTGCTGGCGGATGGTCTCTGCCAGGGCGGCATACTTCTCCTCCTTTGCGGTCCTGGCTGCCAGCAGTGCGTCGTCCGTATTCTCGAATGGGACCGCTACGTCGATCAGAGTCACAGTCTTGTCGGCCTGGTTAGTTATAACCAGGTCTGGTCTAAGAGTCGAGTCGGTGCCAGGTACTTGTTTGTTGACTCTGATTTCATCGTCACCTTTTCCCCGGCGTCCAATCAGAGCCTTGTAGAGTCGGTCTTGGACAGCGTTATGTCTACGCTGCCACGTCCTTGAATGCATTGTACAGTGGTTAATGACATGGGGCAGGGTCTCTTCCGCGTAGCCGCATCGCCGACACCGCTTGTCCCCGTTGGTTTCCCAACGGCGACAGGCATTGAGTGGGAGCAGGTCGAGCCGAGCCCTAAAGATGAACCTCCAATCACAAAACCTGGTGTACCTCCCTCCTGCCAGGAAGTGATTGGAGGCTTCAGACTTCGCCGAGGCACGAATGACTTTACCTTGGTCGGGCTTGGCGCTTACCTTGTTCAGGTAGTAGCGCCGCACCGCGACCTTCAGGGCACCCGTCAGTTGCCTCACGGCCTTCGGGGGAACCCTGATGAAAGGTGGTCGATCTTCTGAACCGTCATTCATGTCGCGGAACGAAATCTGCATCTCCTTTAGCTCGTCCGACCATCTCCAACTCAATCCAATGCGCGCGGCGATACGGCGTGACGCGGAACGAACCTGCGTGAAGAGGGAGCTGAAGTCACCGCTTTCCCTTCCAAAGTCATCCCGCAGACTACCGCTAAGGTACTCTGCGAGATCACCGGTGGTTGGCGGCCTCCTCAGCTTCCTCCGCACTACCTCCTTCAGGCGACCCCAGGCGAGCACTCTCACGTTGGGGTCACGGGAATGGAGGAGTCTATAACCCTGTACAATGGTCAAGATGTCGGTCAAGTCAGAAAGAGGGAGAAGACCTGCGCCGCCATGTTGATGGCCAATGAAGACCATCTCAGGCGATGCCCTTTTGGGCAAATGGAGCCAGCCCTTTGCGCAGGCCTTCAGCTTCTTGTCAATGTCAGTCAGATATTTTTTCTTTACGTTACCAGCCCGCAAGATGAACTCCAGTCTGGGCAGCAGGAAGATGTTGGTGGCGGCGATCTTCTGCCACGGGGCGAGGAGAGACTCGTCAATCTTGCTGACGTCCTCGCCCAAGCGCACCAGGTCCTCCTCGGGCGTCTGGTCCACGTGGAAACCGAAGGGGACCCCGAGGTACCGGTACGCCTCGCCGTCCTTCAGACTGGAGATGGCCGATCCCTGGATGGTTAGCTGGGACGGCTGCACGGGCTGGTTCGTAGAGAAATTTAGGTCCAGCGTGGCGCACTTGCTTGGCTTGAATTCTAATCCTGCTGCTGTTGCCTTCTCTCCTGCGATGGTCAGCAGGCGCTGCAGGTGCTCCTCGTCTCGGGCCACCAGCACCAAGTCGTCGGCGTATGCCAGGATGGCGATGTCCTGCCCCTGGACGACGACTCCGGACTTGCCTGCTTCTCCAGCGACCGCCCGTATCACCGGCTCCATCCCCAGATTGAAGATGGTCGGCGATAACGGGCACCCCTGCTTGACACCGGCGCAGATGTCAATGACGCCGGTGTCGCCGCTGGACGTCTTCACTACCGTGGAGCCCTTCTGCAGCTCCTCCACGGTCCTCCTCATCTCCTCAGGCAAGTCCATCCTCCTTAAGGTCTTCTGGAGGTGCTGGTGCGGAATGGACCCGAACGCGTTTCGAAGGTCAAGCCAAGCCAGTGCGATGTGGGAGTGTCTGCGTCTTGCCTCGTCGACAGCTGTCTGAAGGGTGAAATTGTGCTCGTGGCACCCCTCGAACTCCCGGAAGCCCTTTTGAGCCGGGTGCATCTTCTTCCCGCTGACCGCCCAGGATAGTATGCGGTCAGCCAGCACCCCGGCGTATAGCTTGGCGATGGTATTGCCAAGCGCAATGGGCCTCCAGTTGCCGATGTCCCGGCGGTCCCCCCCTTTGTGCAGGAGGACGGTTCGAGAGGTCTTCCACGAGGCCGGTGTTCTGGCCTCCTTCAGGCACCTGTCAAAGATTGCAGAAAGAATAAGTCCATGTCTATCGACCGCCCTCAGGTCGCCGTAGGTGAGGCCATCGGGGCCTGGAGCGGTGTTCTTCGTCCTAGACATGCGTCTCGTCACCTCTTCAGGAGTCACCCTTTCGAGGAGCAGTTTCTTCTCGGTCTCCGTTGTTCGACGGTAGACCGATTCATCATCCGTATCTTCGAAGCCCCCAATCCCGACATCCCCGTAGATTTGGCGGAAATGCTTTTCCACCTCCTCCGCGGGTATATCGCAATAGGGAGACTTCTCAGAAAGGATGCTTTCAACTGCCCTTCTGGGGTGGCTCCGGAAGAGTTTTTGTATGTCCGACGCCTTTTTGGCGTCGTAGTCCGGTACTTGTCTGCGTCTGGTCGGTGGTTTATGCGCAACGTTTCGCGGCCGAGGTGCTTCCTTTCCGTCTGCTTCCTTTGCCTCCTTTTTCCGCTCCGCCTGGATGCTGGCCACCAGTTCTTCTACCACGACCTCGAATTCTTCCCATGATTGGCCGGATGTATTGGCCAATCGGTCGAGCCACAGTTTCTCCTTCGGTCCTCCTGTGGGCCCGACAGGTCGTGGTGCTGCCAGATCTTCTGCTGCTTCTGCTGGTGGCGGATGTTCTTCATTTCCAGGCGGCGGTGACGGGATCTCAAAGTCACCGATCACGGGGGGCGGTTCCGGCTCCGGGTGTTCGGCCGGTTCAGCTGCTCTTGGTACGGAAATTTGCACCTCGGTCACGTTGGGCGGCGTTGCGCATCTAGCAGTCTCCTCGATTGCCTCCTGAAGGGGGACAATCAAGGGGGGAGGTCTTTTATGGGTCGACTTGTGGTTCGCTAATCCACGGCGGGTAGGACATGCAAAGGTGCATTGTTCGCACCGATACCGGAATGCCTCAGGTTCTTCCGCTTCCTTGCTGGTACCTCCCTTCAAGCAAGGGTGCGTGGATGGCTTGCGGCCGATAGTCTTGCCGCAGATGGAGCAGGCGTTGACGGATGTCAGTGTCAGGCCGTGCTGCTCCTTGAGGTGCCTCAGCAGGCTTCTCCTTGTCGCCGTCCACGCAGAAGCTCGGAATGACGTGGGGCATCCGGGCTCGGTGCAACCTAAGCTATCCGCCACGGGGAAGAAAACCACAAGTTGATTATCGACTCTCTTGGCCGACACCGTGGTGCCGGTCAGGAGACTCGTCGTGACCCTGTCAGTCGTCTGGGGGACGGGGGCTGTCTGGGGAGAGTCCTGGGAAGGAACCAGCGCTGGACGTCTGGCCGAGGATGAATCCGGGGGCGTCGTGAAGTCGTCGAGGGATGGGGAGGGAGGAGAGGAAGAGCGGGAGTGAGGGGGGGAATAGGTGACGTCAGAAAGGGGGGAAAAGGTCTCTAAGGGGATCTTTCGGACGCAAGAAGGAGAAGAAGAAGGAGAAGATACATTAGAATACACTGGTGAGCCATAGCGTACAAATGGACGGGGACGGTGCGTCCTTAGCGGCGAATCGCATTCGGGCGCGCCGCCGGGTGACCTAGGGGGGGCGGGGGGAGTAGTGGGGGAGCCGGGCGCTGATGCCTCGGCTCTCCTCCTTCGCAAAGTACGAGAGGAGGATGGGGGGGCGGAGGTTTTGGCACCCGGTGTTTCCGGGGCTTTTTTCGCGGCCCCCGCCCCCCCGTTTTTACGGGGGGGACGTGGGGGCATTGGGGGTTGTTAGCGCATGGGGAGGGGCCGGGGGGCACTCTTCCGCGGTCTTAAGGACCGTGGAAGAAGTTTAATTAAATCGTTAATTAAATCGTCCTTTTAAGGACGGGAAAAGGAAAAATTGTCCTTTTAAGGGCTATAAAAATTTCTAAGGACATTAACAATGGCCAAAAGGTAACAACGGGGGTACGGGGGGTCTTTTCCGCGGCCTGAAGGGCCGCGAAATAGAAAATTACAATTTTCAAACTTTTGAAATGCGCGGCGGCGTCCGCCTGGAGAAAGTTCAGGCGGCCGCCGAGGGTTGGCGCTGAGGGCGCACTACCACGCTTCTCGGCCCTTCTGGGCGGGACCGGGAGGAGATTTGAATGTTTTAGGGAGTTTTCCTGTCGCAACTGTGAAAGATGACGTCTTTCACCGAGTATTGCGATCAGGGGAGGAATGAGTGGTAATTCCGTCGGGCGTGAGGCGCGCCGAGCGTGAATTTACCAACGGGATGGCGGGAAAAGCGGAAAAAACGGGTCTTGGCGAAGCGCGCGCCGTTTGAATCGCCCGCTCTGCGTCGGTCCTTACGGGACTCGACGGAGGGCGTCCCCTGGTGCCCTGAGGGGGCCGGGGAGGAGGGGGGAGAATTAAATTATTCACCACCGATCGGGCGTGACGCGCCCGCGGATCGGGGGAAGCGAGGGAAACCTGGTGCACACTACACCGGCCTGGAAGAGGCCTGGCGCTGCACCAGGGGTCGGGGGCGGCTTGGTGCTCAAACTACCGGTCCAGAAGGGACCCGGCAGTGCACCAGGGGACGGGGGAAACCCGGTGCTTAGGCTGCCGGTCCAGAAGGGATCCGGCAGTGCGCCCGGGGGAGGGGGGCTTTGATACGGCGTCGGATCTGAAGGATCCGGTGCCAGCCCGGGGGATATTCGCCCAGAAGGGGCGATTCGGATGATCCGTAGTGGATCCGGGGAGCCCAGAAGGGGCATTGGGTCCCACGGCCCGCCTTGAGGAGGCAATGGACCGTGGGGCCATTGGGGGAGGGGGGGGAGAAAGAGGGGAAGTGAGCAGAGCAGGCGCCTAGTGTCCTGTTACCCCTTCTCTCTGAGAGTATCCCGGGGGGCTTACCACTGGTGGGGGCCCATCCGGGACTCTTCAGAGAGGCACGGAAACGAAAGTGTAGCTGTTCATGAAAAAGATCGGGAGGAAAATTTACGTTAAAAAATACAAATCAAAGGAAATTAAGCTGATAAGAACAGATACTACACTTTGATCTTAGCCATAAGGCCGAGAAGCGATAAGGGAGCCCTTTTCTGCAATATTTACATGTGTAGGGACGACCCCGGAGCACTTGGGGCGGAGGGCGCAGGATTGGCGTAGGCGCCGCGGGGTGGCATTGGTCGGGGAGAATTCGCGTAGGGTCCTGCGGGGGTGTTTCCGAAGGCTTCCTTGTTTTCCTGCAGCAAGAAAAGTTTTGGGGGGGCGCGGGGGGCAGGACGGCCGGAGCAATTGCGTCCCCGGAGTCCGGAGGCGAGACAGTAAATTGCAACGCGGAGTCCTTCGCTAGGTCGTGCCATCTCTGTGAGCGACACACGAGACGTATTGCAAGCTCTCTCCCCGCTTCCCGGGAAAGGTCGGGCGCAATTTTCAAACATTCCGAAAATGGAGGGGGGCATCCAGGGCGGTAATAAAGGGCCCTTTTCGCCAGTATTCAGTGGTCGACAGTTTTTCGAAAAACGGGCTTCCTCTTCACTTCACTTCCTGTGTGGTAGAGATTTAAAATCGTGTGCTGTTCACTTACTTTGCATTAATCGTCATTAGTAAAAATACGCTTTCCTTATAAATAAATAAATACATAAATTAGGGTTTCTTCAAATATAAACAAATTAGGGTTTTCTTCAAATCGGAGAATAGGAATCGAAAAGGCTGTAAAAAAGTGGCGCTTTCAATTACACAAGATGGAAAACCAGATTTCTCCATTGTTTATATTTTCCATTTTCTCGAAAAAATCGCGGAAATGGGCATCGATTTCCGCGAAATTCGCAAAAAATTTCTGAAAATTTTTTTGCAAACATTTTTCCAATTTTTCCCGAGTGCTCGCGATCGGTCGTTTCCTCCGATGTATTGAGTTTCTTTTCCGTTCAATTTTTTTTCATCAAACACACACTCCTTTTACAAGAATTATCTTCGCATAAATTCTGTGGAAAGATTGGTGTTCAAAAACTAAGGTAAAAGAGTGGAACTCGCCTATTTCCGCGAGTCGATTCGCGTCGGGTCGTCTTGAATGACGCTCCTTGCCGGGAGCGCGCGCGCGCCATCTCTTCGGGGGGGAGGTAAACAGCTGGAAGGAAGGGGCGTCACACGCCAAAGTTTGAAACGTGATCCGGCGCCTCTCTTCAACAGTTGTCGTCGTCTCCAATGATGGAATACTGAGGAGACAAGACGTTGTTGTTGTTGACGTTGCATTGAAAGCAGAAAAAATAATTGCATTATTTTCACAAAATTGTATTTATTGTTACACTTACACTTTAAAGTGACGACGACTCTCTTCAGATGGGATTTTTTTTCTTCCCAAGTTTCTCTCCTTTTAATAATTCATTCCTTTTAATACTTCGTTGTGCTGCTTCAATTTGGATTACATTACTTTTGCTCCGCTCGCATGGAATAAAATCGCTTCTCTCCGCGAAAATGCAATTTCGCGAATATTTTTCCAGCCGGATCGCCTGAAATTTGCAAGTGCGAAAATAAATAATTTTCGCGGATCAATTTAAGCTTCAATCTGTTCTCATCAGCTTTTAAGTGGACCTTTTTAATGATGGGCCGATCCCGACGGTACTGCAATGCCGGGCCAACCCGCGGCAGGGATGGAGTAAACTCCGGGTACCCCGCCAATGTCCAAAAATCAGATTAATATTCTGGTCCCGCAATGCGGGACGTATCAGATATTAAGCTGATAAGAACAGATTTAAAATGTTTATTTGAAAATTCTTTCATACAGAGTTTTAAGCAACTTATAATTAATATATAATTTATACATGACCGGCTCCCTCCAAATGAGGGAGCCGGGGAACAAGTCTTTTTGCCCCTTTATTTTGGGGAAATATTATAATAATATAGGCTTCTCGCACGAGTGTTTTTTTTTATAAAATGTTTTATATGTTTAAGTCTCTCACGGGGAGGGTTTACACTTTTGGGGGGGGCCGTTTATACACCACGGCGTGGCCATTCATACACTATGGCTCATAGAGTAAATAAAAGAGAAAGGGGACAGAGAAAGGTTTTACAATGAAGAAGTATGGAAAGAGGGGGGGAAATGATTTTACACGACTTCACTTTTGTCCTTTCCTTTTCAGCCTCCGGAGCCGTCTTCATACTGTCTATGTCCCGTGATGTGTTCGACGTAGCAGTCCCGGGTCCAGCGGATGACGTCGCTGACCATCAGTCGCCGCATGGTGGTGCAGAATCGTCGAGGTAGGCCCAGGGACTTCAGGACGGGGTCGTTCTGCGAGTCCCACGTCCCCAGGCTTCCCACGACGATGGCGGCGACCGATGACCGGTATCCCTGCTGGCGGATGGTCTCTGCCAGGGCGGCGTACTTCTCCTCCTTCGCGGTCCTGGCTGCCAGCAGAGCTCCCTCGTTGTTCTCGAACGGTACTGCTACGTCGATCAATGTCACAGTCTTGTCGGCCTGGTTAGTTATAACCAGGTCTGGTCTAAGAGTCGAGTCAGTGCCAGGTACTTGTTTGTTGACTCTGATTTCATCGTCACCTTTTCCCCGGCGTCCAATCAGAGCCCTGTGTAGTCGGTCTTGGACAGCATTATGTCTATGCTGCCACGTCCTTGAGTGCATCGTGCAGTGATTAACGACGTGGGGCAGGGTCTCCTCCGCGTAGCCACATCGCCGACACCGCTTGTCCCCGTTGGTTTCCCAACGGCGACAGGCATTGAGCGGGAGCAGATCGAGCCGAGCCCTAAAGATGAACCTCCAATCACAAAACCTGGTGTATCTCCCTCCTGCCAGGAAGTGATTGGAGGCTTCAGATTTCGCCGAGGCACGAATGACTTTCCCTTGATCGGGCTTGGCGCTTACCTTGTTCAGGTAGTAGCGCCGCACCGCGATCTTCAGGGCACCCGTCAGTTGCCTTACGGCCTTCGGAGGAACCCTGATGAAGGGGGGGCGGTCTTCAGCCCCGTCATTCATGTCCCGGAACGAAATCTGCATCTCCCTTAGCTCGTCCGACCATCTCCAGCTCAAGCCTATGCGCGCGGCGATACGGCGTGACGCGGAGCGAACCTGCGTGAAGAGGGAACTGAAGTCGCCGCTTTCCCTTCCAAAGTCATCCCGCAGACTACCACTAAGGTACTCTGCGAGATCACCGGTGGTTGGCGGTCTCCTCAGCTTCCTCCGCACTACCTCCTTCAGGCGACCCCAGGCGAGCACTCTCACGTTGGGGTCACGGGAATGGAGGAGTCGATATCCCTGCACGATGGTCAATATGTCAGTCAAGTCGGAAAGAGGGAGAAGACCTGCGCCGCCGTGTTGATGGCCAATGAAGACCATCTCAGGCGATGCCCTTTTGGGCAAATGGAGCCAGCCCTTTGCGCAGGCCTTCAGCCTCTTGTCGATGTCGGTCAAGTTTTTCTTTTTAACATTACCAGCCCGCAAGATGAATTCCAGCCTGGGCAGAAGGAAGATGTTGGTCGCGGCGATCTTCTGCCACGGGGCGAGGAGTGACTCGTCGATCTTCTTGACGTCCTCGCCCAAGCGCACCAGGTCCTCCTCGGGGGTCTGGTCCACGTGGAACCCGAACGGGACCCCGAGGTACCGGTACGCTTCGCCGTCCTTCAGGCTGGAAATGGCCGCCCCCTGGATGGTGAGTTGGGACGGCTGCACGGGCTGGTTTGCTGCAAAGTTGAGGTCCAGCGTTGCGCACTTGCTTGGCTTGAACTGTAGACCTGCAGCGGTCGCCTCTTCTCCCGCGATGTTCAGCAGGCGCTGCAGGTGCTCCTGGTCCCGGGCCACCAGCACCAAGTCGTCCGCGTAGGCCAGGATGGCGATGTTTTGCCCCTGGACGACGACTCCGGACTTGCCTGCCTCACCAGCGACCGCCCGTATCACCGGCTCCATTCCCAAGTTGAAAATGGTCGGTGATAACGGGCACCCCTGCTTGACACCGGCGCAGATGTCGATGACGCCGGTGTCGCCGCTGGTCGTCTTCACGACCGTGGAGCCCTTCTGCAACTCCTCCACGGTCCTCCTCATCTCCTCAGGCAAGTCCATCCTCCTCAGGGTGTTCTGGAGGTGTTGGTGCGGGATGGACCCGAACGCGTTCCGTAGGTCAAGCCAAGCCAGTGCGATTCGGGAACGTCTGCGTCTCATTTCGTCAACAGCTGCCTGAAGGGTGAAATTGTGCTCGTGGCACCCCTCGAACTCCCGGAAGCCCTTTTGAGCCGGGTGCATCTTCTTCCCGCTGACCGCCCAAGATAGTATGCGGTCAGCAAGCACCCCGGCGTACAGCTTGGCGATGGTGTTGCCAAGCGCTATGGGCCTCCAGTTGCCGATGTCCTGGCGGTCCCCCCCTTTGTGCAGGAGGACAGTCCGAGAGGTCTTCCACGCGGCCGGTGTCCTGGCCTCCTTCAGGCATCTGTTGAAGATAAAAGAGAGAATTCGTCCATGTCTATCGACCGCCCTCAGGTCGCCGTAGGTGAGGCCATCGGGGCCCGGGGCGGTGTTCTTGGTTCTAGACATGCGTCTCGTCACTTCCTCAGGAGTGATCCTTTCGAGGAGCAGTTTCTTCTCGGTCTCCGTCGTGCGACGGTAGACCGAGTCGTCACCCTCGTCCTCCAAGCCCCCCATCCCGACATTCCCGTAGACTTGGCGGAAATGCTTTTCCACCTCCTCCGCGGGAATGTCGCAATAGGGTGACTTATCGGACAGGATGCTCTCCACTGCCCTCCTGGGATGACTCCTGAAGAGTTTCTGTATGTCCGACGCCTTTTTCGCGTCGTAGTCAGCTACTTGTCTGCGTCTTGGTGGTTGTCTGTGCACGACGTTTCGTGGCCGAGGAGCTTCCCCTCCGTCCGCAGGTTTCGCCTCCCTCTTCCTCTCCGCCTGGGTGGTGGCCACCAGATCCTGCACCACGACCTCGAACTCCTCCCATGACTGGCCGGATGTGCTGGCCAGTCGGTCGAGCCACAGCTTCTCCTTCTGCTGTATCGGTGGCTCGACCTGTCGTGGTGCTCCTTCTGCTGCGTCTGGAGCTGGCGGCGGCGATGTTGCTGCGTCCACAGGCGGCGGTGACCCGGTGTCGTTAAGGTCACCGACTTCAGGAGGCTGCCCCGGCGCCAGGTCTTCGGCCGGAGCGTCTGCTGCTGCGTCTGGATCGGAGGGTTGCGCCTCGGTCACGTTGGGCGGCGTCGTGCATCTAACTGTCTCCTCGATTGCCTCCTGAAGGGGGGCAATCAAGGGGGGAGGTCTCTTGTGGGTCACCATGTGGTTCGCAAGCCCGCGACGGGTAGTGCATGCGAAATCGCATGCCCCGCACCGATGCGAGAGTGCAACACGTCCGTCCGCAGCCTTACGTATCCCCCCTTTGAGGCAGGGATGAGTGGACGGCTTGCGGCCGATAGTCCCACCGCAGATGGAGCAGGCGTTCACCGACGTGAGTCGGTGGCCGTGCTGCTCCATCAGGTGCCGGACGAGACTTCTCCGCATCGCCGTCCACTCCGTAGCGCGGAAGGACATGCTGCATCCCACCTCGGTGCAGGTTAACGTGTCCGCCACGGGAAAGTAAACCACAAGTTGATTGTCGATTCTCCTGGCCGACACCGCGGTGCCGGTCAGGAGAAGCGCCGGGACCCTGTCAGTCGTTTGGGGGGCGGGGGCAGTCGGGGGAATCGGGGGGGGAGAATCCAGCGCCGGACGTCTGGACGAAGAAGAATCCGGAGGCGTCGTGAAGTCGTCGAGGGAGAGAGGGGAAGAAGAACGGGACTTGGGGGGAGAATAGGTGACGTCCGAGAGCGGGGAGAAGGTCTCAAGGGAAGGCTTTCGGACGCCGGATGGAGAAGAAGAAGAAGAAGAAACGGGGGAGCCATAGTGTATGATTTTCCGCGGGCGACGCGTCCTACGCGCCGAAGCGCTTTCGGACGCGCCGTCCGGTGGTGTATGGGGAGGGGAGGAGTCGGGCTCTGACGCCTCGACTTTCCTCCTCCGCGGAGTGCGAGAGGAGGAGGGGGGGGCGGAGGAACTAGCACGCGATGGTGCTTTTCTAACGGCCCCCGCCCCCCCGTTTTTACGGGGAGGACGTGGGGGCATGGGAGGGCGTTAAGTCATGGCACAAACGGGGCCTGGCGGACGATATTCCACGGCCTGAAGGACCGTGGTACGTTGTTTTGAAAATTGTCCTTTTAAGGACACAAAAAAATTCAAAAGATATAAATGCTGAAGGCCAAGGGGGGCGACGGAGGGCTTTTCCGCGGTCTGAGGGACTGCGGAACGAAAATTTTCAAAAATACAAATTTAAATTAAGCGCGTGGCGTCCACCTGAATGAAGTCCAGGCGGCCGCCGAGGGATGGCGCTGAAGGCGCTCAACCCGCTTCTCGGCCCGTATGGGTGGGATCGGGAGGAAATTTGAATTTACCGGGGTTTTGAAATGACGGTTTTGTGGAAGATGAAGTCTTCCACAAATACCGGACGGGGGGGAGGGGGTCAATCGAACCGATCGGGCGTGAAGCGCGCCGAACGGTCGCTTGACCGGCGTCGCGGCCGAAAAGGAAACCGCGCGCCGTTCAAATCACCCGCTCTGCGCCGATCCGTACGGGATCGACGGAGGGTGCTCCCGGGGGCCCTGAGGGGGTCCGGGGGCCTCGGTGCTCAAGCTACCGGTCCGGAGGGGACCTGGCAGTGCACCGGGGGCCGGGGAACGTCCGGTGCTCAGCCTACCGGTCCTGAAGGGACCCGGCGGTGCACCGGGGGCGGGGGCCTGCGCCGGGCCTTAGGGGCCCGGCGTCGAGCCCGGGGAGGTTATCACCCCAAGTGGGCGTGGGGAACGGTCCGTGAGCGACCGGGGAGCCCTGAGGGGGCGGTGGGTCCCACGGTCCGCCTTGAAGAGGCAATGGACCGTGGGGCCATCGGGGGTCGAAAGAGGGGCTACTGGGCAGAGCAGGCGCCTAGTGTCCTGTTGCCCCTTCCCTCTGGGAGTGTCCCGGGGGGCTTACCGTTGGTCGGGGCCCGTCCGGGATTCCTCAGAGAGGCTAGAAAGGTCCAAAAGCGGTAGATCTGTTCATTTAAAAATTTGAATTTGGCGGGCGAAAAAGAAGAAAGTTAAGGGGATTAAGCTGATAAGAACAGATACTACACTTTGATCTTAGCCATAAGGCCGAGAAGCGATAAGGGAGCCCTTTTCTGCAATATTTACATGTGTAGGGACGACCCCGGAGCACTTGGGGCGGAGGGCGCAGGATTGGCGTAGGCGCCGCGGGGTGGCATTGGTCGGGGAGAATTCGCGTAGGGTCCTGCGGGGGTGTTTCCGAAGGCTTCCTTGTTTTCCTGCAGCAAGAAAAGTTTTGGGGGGGCGCGGGGGGCAGGACGGCCGGAGCAATTGCGTCCCCGGAGTCCGGAGGCGAGACAGTAAATTGCAACGCGGAGTCCTTCGCTAGGTCGTGCCATCTCTGTGAGCGACACACGAGACGTATTGCAAGCTCTCTCCCCGCTTCCCGGGAAAGGTCGGGCGCAATTTTCAAACATTCCGAAAATGGAGGGGGGCATCCAGGGCGGTAATAAAGGGCCCTTTTCGCCAGTATTCAGTGGTCGACAGTTTTTCGAAAAACGGGCTTCCTCTTCACTTCACTTCCTGTGTGGTAGAGATTTAAAATCGTGTGCTGTTCACTTACTTTGCATTAATCGTCATTAGTAAAAATACGCTTTCCTTATAAATAAATAAATACATAAATTAGGGTTTCTTCAAATATAAACAAATTAGGGTTTTCTTCAAATCGGAGAATAGGAATCGAAAAGGCTGTAAAAAAGTGGCGCTTTCAATTACACAAGATGGAAAACCAGATTTCTCCATTGTTTATATTTTCCATTTTCTCGAAAAAATCGCGGAAATGGGCATCGATTTCCGCGAAATTCGCAAAAAATTTCTGAAAATTTTTTTGCAAACATTTTTCCAATTTTTCCCGAGTGCTCGCGATCGGTCGTTTCCTCCGATGTATTGAGTTTCTTTTCCGTTCAATTTTTTTTCATCAAACACACACTCCTTTTACAAGAATTATCTTCGCATAAATTCTGTGGAAAGATTGGTGTTCAAAAACTAAGGTAAAAGAGTGGAACTCGCCTATTTCCGCGAGTCGATTCGCGTCGGGTCGTCTTGAATGACGCTCCTTGCCGGGAGCGCGCGCGCGCCATCTCTTCGGGGGGGAGGTAAACAGCTGGAAGGAAGGGGCGTCACACGCCAAAGTTTGAAACGTGATCCGGCGCCTCTCTTCAACAGTTGTCGTCGTCTCCAATGATGGAATACTGAGGAGACAAGACGTTGTTGTTGTTGACGTTGCATTGAAAGCAGAAAAAATAATTGCATTATTTTCACAAAATTGTATTTATTGTTACACTTACACTTTAAAGTGACGACGACTCTCTTCAGATGGGATTTTTTTTCTTCCCAAGTTTCTCTCCTTTTAATAATTCATTCCTTTTAATACTTCGTTGTGCTGCTTCAATTTGGATTACATTACTTTTGCTCCGCTCGCATGGAATAAAATCGCTTCTCTCCGCGAAAATGCAATTTCGCGAATATTTTTCCAGCCGGATCGCCTGAAATTTGCAAGTGCGAAAATAAATAATTTTCGCGGATCAATTTAAGCTTCAATCTGTTCTCATCAGCTTTTAAGTGGACCTTTTTAATGATGGGCCGATCCCGACGGTACTGCAATGCCGGGCCAACCCGCGGCAGGGATGGAGTAAACTCCGGGTACCCCGCCAATGTCCAAAAATCAGATTAATATTCTGGTCCCGCAATGCGGGACGTATCAGATATTAAGCTGATAAGAACAGATTTAAAATGTTTATTTGAAAATTCTTTCATACAGAGTTTTAAGCAACTTATAATTAATATATAATTTATACATGACCGGCTCCCTCCAAATGAGGGAGCCGGGGAACAAGTCTTTTTGCCCCTTTGTTTTGGGGAAATATTATAATAGTATAGGCTTCTCGCACGAGTGTTTTTTTTTTTTTTTTATAAAATGTTTTATATGTTTAAGTCTCTCACGGGGAGGGTTTACACTTTTTGGGGGGGCCGTTTATACACCACGGCGTGGCCATTCATACACTATGGCTCATAGAGTAAATAAAAGAGAAAGGGGACAGAGAAAGGTTTTACAATGAAGAAGTATGGAAAGAGGGGGGGAAATGATTTTACACGACTTCACTTTTGTCCTTTCCTTTTCAGCCTCCGGAGCCGTCTTCATACTGTCTATGTCCCGTGATGTGTTCGACGTAGCAGTCCCGGGTCCAGCGGATGACGTCGCTGACCATCAGTCGCCGCATGGTGGTGCAGAATCGTCGAGGTAGGCCCAGGGACTTCAGGACGGGGTCGTTCTGCGAGTCCCACGTCCCCAGGCTTCCCACGACGATGGCGGCGACCGATGACCGGTATCCCTGCTGGCGGATGGTCTCTGCCAGGGCGGCGTACTTCTCCTCCTTCGCGGTCCTGGCTGCCAGCAGAGCTCCCTCGTTGTTCTCGAACGGTACTGCTACGTCGATCAATGTCACAGTCTTGTCGGCCTGGTTAGTTATAACCAGGTCTGGTCTAAGAGTCGAGTCAGTGCCAGGTACTTGTTTGTTGACTCTGATTTCATCGTCACCTTTTCCCCGGCGTCCAATCAGAGCCCTGTGTAGTCGGTCTTGGACAGCATTATGTCTATGCTGCCACGTCCTTGAGTGCATCGTGCAGTGATTAACGACGTGGGGCAGGGTCTCCTCCGCGTAGCCACATCGCCGACACCGCTTGTCCCCGTTGGTTTCCCAACGGCGACAGGCATTGAGCGGGAGCAGATCGAGCCGAGCCCTAAAGATGAACCTCCAATCACAAAACCTGGTGTATCTCCCTCCTGCCAGGAAGTGATTGGAGGCTTCAGATTTCGCCGAGGCACGAATGACTTTCCCTTGATCGGGCTTGGCGCTTACCTTGTTCAGGTAGTAGCGCCGCACCGCGATCTTCAGGGCACCCGTCAGTTGCCTTACGGCCTTCGGAGGAACCCTGATGAAGGGGGGGCGGTCTTCAGCCCCGTCATTCATGTCCCGGAACGAAATCTGCATCTCCCTTAGCTCGTCCGACCATCTCCAGCTCAAGCCTATGCGCGCGGCGATACGGCGTGACGCGGAGCGAACCTGCGTGAAGAGGGAACTGAAGTCGCCGCTTTCCCTTCCAAAGTCATCCCGCAGACTACCGCTAAGGTACTCTGCGAGATCACCGGTGGTTGGCGGTCTCCTCAGCTTCCTCCGCACTACCTCCTTCAGGCGACCCCAGGCGAGCACTCTCACGTTGGGGTCACGGGAATGGAGGAGTCGATATCCCTGCACGATGGTCAATATGTCAGTCAAGTCGGAAAGAGGGAGAAGACCTGCGCCGCCGTGTTGATGGCCAATGAAGACCATCTCAGGCGATGCCCTTTTGGGCAAATGGAGCCAGCCCTTTGCGCAGGCCTTCAGCCTCTTGTCGATGTCGGTCAAGTTTTTCTTTTTAACATTACCAGCCCGCAAGATGAATTCCAGCCTGGGCAGAAGGAAGATGTTGGTCGCGGCGATCTTCTGCCACGGGGCGAGGAGTGACTCGTCGATCTTCTTGACGTCCTCGCCCAAGCGCACCAGGTCCTCCTCGGGGGTCTGGTCCACGTGGAACCCGAACGGGACCCCGAGGTACCGGTACGCTTCGCCGTCCTTCAGGCTGGAAATGGCCGCCCCCTGGATGGTGAGTTGGGACGGCTGCACGGGCTGGTTTGCTGCAAAGTTGAGGTCCAGCGTTGCGCACTTGCTTGGCTTGAACTGTAGACCTGCAGCGGTCGCCTCTTCTCCCGCGATGTTCAGCAGGCGCTGCAGGTGCTCCTGGTCCCGGGCCACCAGCACCAAGTCGTCCGCGTAGGCCAGGATGGCGATGTTTTGCCCCTGGACGACGACTCCGGACTTGCCTGCCTCACCAGCGACCGCCCGTATCACCGGCTCCATTCCCAAGTTGAAAATGGTCGGTGATAACGGGCACCCCTGCTTGACACCGGCGCAGATGTCGATGACGCCGGTGTCGCCGCTGGTCGTCTTCACGACCGTGGAGCCCTTCTGCAACTCCTCCACGGTCCTCCTCATCTCCTCAGGCAAGTCCATCCTCCTCAGGGTGTTCTGGAGGTGTTGGTGCGGGATGGACCCGAACGCGTTCCGTAGGTCAAGCCAAGCCAGTGCGATTCGGGAACGTCTGCGTCTCATTTCGTCAACAGCTGCCTGAAGGGTGAAATTGTGCTCGTGGCACCCCTCGAACTCCCGGAAGCCCTTTTGAGCCGGGTGCATCTTCTTCCCGCTGACCGCCCAAGATAGTATGCGGTCAGCAAGCACCCCGGCGTACAGCTTGGCGATGGTGTTGCCAAGCGCTATGGGCCTCCAGTTGCCGATGTCCTGGCGGTCCCCCCCTTTGTGCAGGAGGACAGTCCGAGAGGTCTTCCACGCGGCCGGTGTCCTGGCCTCCTTCAGGCATCTGTTGAAGATAAAAGAGAGAATTCGTCCATGTCTATCGACCGCCCTCAGGTCGCCGTAGGTGAGGCCATCGGGGCCCGGGGCGGTGTTCTTGGTTCTAGACATGCGTCTCGTCACTTCCTCAGGAGTGATCCTTTCGAGGAGCAGTTTCTTCTCGGTCTCCGTCGTGCGACGGTAGACCGAGTCGTCACCCTCGTCCTCCAAGCCCCCCATCCCGACATTCCCGTAGACTTGGCGGAAATGCTTTTCCACCTCCTCCGCGGGAATGTCGCAATAGGGTGACTTATCGGACAGGATGCTCTCCACTGCCCTCCTGGGATGACTCCTGAAGAGTTTCTGTATGTCCGACGCCTTTTTCGCGTCGTAGTCAGCTACTTGTCTGCGTCTTGGTGGTTGTCTGTGCACGACGTTTCGTGGCCGAGGAGCTTCCCCTCCGTCCGCAGGTTTCGCCTCCCTCTTCCTCTCCGCCTGGGTGGTGGCCACCAGATCCTGCACCACGACCTCGAACTCCTCCCATGACTGGCCGGTGGTGCTGGCCAGTCGGTCGAGCCACAGCTTCTCCTTCTGCTGTATCGGTGGCTCGACCTGTCGTGGTGCTCCTTCTGCTGCGTCTGGAGCTGGCGGCGGCGATGTTGCTGCGTCCACAGGCGGCGGTGACCCGGTGTCGTTAAGGTCACCGACTTCAGGAGGCTGCCCCGGCGCCAGGTCTTCGGCCGGAGCGTCAGCTGCTGCGTCTGGATCGGAGGGTTGCGCCTCGGTCACGTTGGGCGGCGTCGTGCATCTAACTGTCTCCTCGATTGCCTCCTGAAGGGGGGCAATCAAGGGGGGAGGTCTCTTGTGGGTCACCATGTGGTTCGCCAACCCGCGACGGGTAGCGCATGCGAAGTCGCATGTCCCGCACCGATGCGAGAGTGCAACACGCCCGTCCGCCGCCTTACGTATCCCCCCTTTGAGGCAGGGATGAGTGGACGGCTTGCGGCCGATAGTCCCACCGCAGACGGAGCAGGCGTTCACCGACGTGAGTCGGTGGCCGTGCTGCTCCATCAGGTGTCGGACGAGACTTCTCCGCATCGCCGTCCACTCCGTAGCGCGGAAGGACATGCTGCATCCCACCTCGGTGCAGGTTAACGTATCCGCCACGGGAAAGTAAACCACAAGTTGATTGTCGATTCTCCTGGCCGACACCGCGGTGCCGGTCAGGAGAAGCGCCGGGACCCTGTCAGTCGTTTGGGGGGCGGGGGCAGTCGGGGGAATCGGGGGGGGAGAATCCAGCGCCGGACGTCTGGACGAAGAAGAATCCGGAGGCGTCGTGAAGTCGTCGAGGGAGAGAGGGGAAGAAGAACGGGACTTGGGGGGAGAATAGGTGACGTCCGAGAGCGGGGAGAAGGTCTCAAGGGAAGGCTTTCGGACGCCGGATGGAGAAGAAGAAGAAGAAGAAACGGGGGAGCCATAGTGTATGATTTTCCGCGGGCGACGCGTCCTATGCGCCGAAGCGCTTTCGGACGCGCCGTCCGGTGGTGTATGGGGAGGGGAGGAGTCGGGCTCTGACGCCTCGACTTTCCTCCTCCGCGGAGTGCGAGAGGAGGAGGGGGGGGCGGAGGAACTAGCACGCGATGGTGCTTTTCTAACGGCCCCCGCCCCCCCGTTTTTACGGGGAGGACGTGGGGGCATGGGAGGGCGTTAAGTCATGGCACAAACGGGGCCTGGCGGACGATATTCCACGGCCTGAAGGACCGTGGAACGTTGTTTTGAAAATTGTCCTTTTAAGGACACAAAAAAATTCAAAAGATATAAATGCTGAAGGCCAAGGGGGGCGACGGAGGGCTTTTCCGCGGTCTGAGGGACTGCGGAACGAAAATTTTCAAAAATACAAATTTAAATTAAGCGCGTGGCGTCCACCTGAATGAAGTCCAGGCGGCCGCCGAGGGATGGCGCTGAAGGCGCTCAACCCGCTTCTCGGCCCGTATGGGTGGGATCGGGAGGAAATTTGAATTTACCGGGGTTTTGAAATGACGGTTTTGTGGAAGATGAAGTCTTCCACAAATACCGGACGGGGGGGAGGGGGTCAATCGAACCGATCGGGCGTGAAGCGCGCCGAACGGTCGCTTGACCGGCGTCGCGGCCGAAAAGGAAACCGCGCGCCGTTCAAATCACCCGCTCTGCGCCGATCCGTACGGGATCGACGGAGGGTGCTCCCGGGGGCCCTGAGGGGGTCCGGGGGCCTCGGTGCTCAAGCTACCGGTCCGGAGGGGACCTGGCAGTGCACCGGGGGCCGGGGAACGTCCGGTGCTCAGCCTACCGGTCCTGAAGGGACCCGGCGGTGCACCGGGGGCGGGGGCCTGCGCCGGGCCTTAGGGGCCCGGCGTCGAGCCCGGGGAGGTTATCACCCCAAGTGGGCGTGGGGAACGGTCCGTGAGCGACCGGGGAGCCCTGAGGGGGCGGTGGGTCCCACGGTCCGCCTTGAAGAGGCAATGGACCGTGGGGCCATCGGGGGTCGAAAGAGGGGCTACTGGGCAGAGCAGGCGCCTAGTGTCCTGTTGCCCCTTCCCTCTGGGAGTGTCCCGGGGGGCTTACCGTTGGTCGGGGCCCGTCCGGGATTCCTCAGAGAGGCTAGAAAGGTCCAAAAGCGGTAGATCTGTTCATTTAAAAATTTGAATTTGGCGGGCGGAAAAGAAGAAAGTTAAGGGGATTAAGCTGATAAGAACAGATACTACACTTTGATCTTAGCCATAAGGCCGAGAAGCGATAAGGGAGCCCTTTTCTGCAATATTTACATGTGTAGGGACGACCCCGGAGCACTTGGGGCGGAGGGCGCAGGATTGGCGTAGGCGCCGCGGGGTGGCATTGGTCGGGGAGAATTCGCGTAGGGTCCTGCGGGGGTGTTTCCGAAGGCTTCCTTGTTTTCCTGCAGCAAGAAAAGTTTTGGGGGGGCGCGGGGGGCAGGACGGCCGGAGCAATTGCGTCCCCGGAGTCCGGAGGCGAGACAGTAAATTGCAACGCGGAGTCCTTCGCTAGGTCGTGCCATCTCTGTGAGCGACACACGAGACGTATTGCAAGCTCTCTCCCCGCTTCCCGGGAAAGGTCGGGCGCAATTTTCAAACATTCCGAAAATGGAGGGGGGCATCCAGGGCGGTAATAAAGGGCCCTTTTCGCCAGTATTCAGTGGTCGACAGTTTTTCGAAAAACGGGCTTCCTCTTCACTTCACTTCCTGTGTGGTAGAGATTTAAAATCGTGTGCTGTTCACTTACTTTGCATTAATCGTCATTAGTAAAAATACGCTTTCCTTATAAATAAATAAATACATAAATTAGGGTTTCTTCAAATATAAACAAATTAGGGTTTTCTTCAAATCGGAGAATAGGAATCGAAAAGGCTGTAAAAAAGTGGCGCTTTCAATTACACAAGATGGAAAACCAGATTTCTCCATTGTTTATATTTTCCATTTTCTCGAAAAAATCGCGGAAATGGGCATCGATTTCCGCGAAATTCGCAAAAAATTTCTGAAAATTTTTTTGCAAACATTTTTCCAATTTTTCCCGAGTGCTCGCGATCGGTCGTTTCCTCCGATGTATTGAGTTTCTTTTCCGTTCAATTTTTTTTCATCAAACACACACTCCTTTTACAAGAATTATCTTCGCATAAATTCTGTGGAAAGATTGGTGTTCAAAAACTAAGGTAAAAGAGTGGAACTCGCCTATTTCCGCGAGTCGATTCGCGTCGGGTCGTCTTGAATGACGCTCCTTGCCGGGAGCGCGCGCGCGCCATCTCTTCGGGGGGGAGGTAAACAGCTGGAAGGAAGGGGCGTCACACGCCAAAGTTTGAAACGTGATCCGGCGCCTCTCTTCAACAGTTGTCGTCGTCTCCAATGATGGAATACTGAGGAGACAAGACGTTGTTGTTGTTGACGTTGCATTGAAAGCAGAAAAAATAATTGCATTATTTTCACAAAATTGTATTTATTGTTACACTTACACTTTAAAGTGACGACGACTCTCTTCAGATGGGATTTTTTTTCTTCCCAAGTTTCTCTCCTTTTAATAATTCATTCCTTTTAATACTTCGTTGTGCTGCTTCAATTTGGATTACATTACTTTTGCTCCGCTCGCATGGAATAAAATCGCTTCTCTCCGCGAAAATGCAATTTCGCGAATATTTTTCCAGCCGGATCGCCTGAAATTTGCAAGTGCGAAAATAAATAATTTTCGCGGATCAATTTAAGCTTCAATCTGTTCTCATCAGCTTTTAAGTGGACCTTTTTAATGATGGGCCGATCCCGACGGTACTGCAATGCCGGGCCAACCCGCGGCAGGGATGGAGTAAACTCCGGGTACCCCGCCAATGTCCAAAAATCAGATTAATATTCTGGTCCCGCAATGCGGGACGTATCAGATATTAAGCTGATAAGAACAGATACTACACTTTGATCTTAGCCATAAGGCCGAGAAGCGATAAGGGAGCCCTTTTCTGCAATATTTACATGTGTAGGGACGACCCCGGAGCACTTGGGGCGGAGGGCGCAGGATTGGCGTAGGCGCCGCGGGGTGGCATTGGTCGGGGAGAATTCGCGTAGGGTCCTGCGGGGGTGTTTCCGAAGGCTTCCTTGTTTTCCTGCAGCAAGAAAAGTTTTGGGGGGGCGCGGGGGGCAGGACGGCCGGAGCAATTGCGTCCCCGGAGTCCGGAGGCGAGACAGTAAATTGCAACGCGGAGTCCTTCGCTAGGTCGTGCCATCTCTGTGAGCGACACACGAGACGTATTGCAAGCTCTCTCCCCGCTTCCCGGGAAAGGTCGGGCGCAATTTTCAAACATTCCGAAAATGGAGGGGGGCATCCAGGGCGGTAATAAAGGGCCCTTTTCGCCAGTATTCAGTGGTCGACAGTTTTTCGAAAAACGGGCTTCCTCTTCACTTCACTTCCTGTGTGGTAGAGATTTAAAATCGTGTGCTGTTCACTTACTTTGCATTAATCGTCATTAGTAAAAATACGCTTTCCTTATAAATAAATAAATACATAAATTAGGGTTTCTTCAAATATAAACAAATTAGGGTTTTCTTCAAATCGGAGAATAGGAATCGAAAAGGCTGTAAAAAAGTGGCGCTTTCAATTACACAAGATGGAAAACCAGATTTCTCCATTGTTTATATTTTCCATTTTCTCGAAAAAATCGCGGAAATGGGCATCGATTTCCGCGAAATTCGCAAAAAATTTCTGAAAATTTTTTTGCAAACATTTTTCCAATTTTTCCCGAGTGCTCGCGATCGGTCGTTTCCTCCGATGTATTGAGTTTCTTTTCCGTTCAATTTTTTTTCATCAAACACACACTCCTTTTACAAGAATTATCTTCGCATAAATTCTGTGGAAAGATTGGTGTTCAAAAACTAAGGTAAAAGAGTGGAACTCGCCTATTTCCGCGAGTCGATTCGCGTCGGGTCGTCTTGAATGACGCTCCTTGCCGGGAGCGCGCGCGCGCCATCTCTTCGGGGGGGAGGTAAACAGCTGGAAGGAAGGGGCGTCACACGCCAAAGTTTGAAACGTGATCCGGCGCCTCTCTTCAACAGTTGTCGTCGTCTCCAATGATGGAATACTGAGGAGACAAGACGTTGTTGTTGTTGACGTTGCATTGAAAGCAGAAAAAATAATTGCATTATTTTCACAAAATTGTATTTATTGTTACACTTACACTTTAAAGTGACGACGACTCTCTTCAGATGGGATTTTTTTTCTTCCCAAGTTTCTCTCCTTTTAATAATTCATTCCTTTTAATACTTCGTTGTGCTGCTTCAATTTGGATTACATTACTTTTGCTCCGCTCGCATGGAATAAAATCGCTTCTCTCCGCGAAAATGCAATTTCGCGAATATTTTTCCAGCCGGATCGCCTGAAATTTGCAAGTGCGAAAATAAATAATTTTCGCGGATCAATTTAAGCTTCAATCTGTTCTCATCAGCTTTTAAGTGGACCTTTTTAATGATGGGCCGATCCCGACGGTACTGCAATGCCGGGCCAACCCGCGGCAGGGATGGAGTAAACTCCGGGTACCCCGCCAATGTCCAAAAATCAGATTAATATTCTGGTCCCGCAATGCGGGACGTATCAGATATTAAGCTGATAAGAACAGATTTAAAATGTTTATTTGAAAATTCTTTCATACAGAGTTTTAAGCAACTTATAATTAATATATAATTTATACATGACCGGCTCCCTCCAAATGAGGGAGCCGGGGAACAAGTCTTTTTGCCCCTTTGTTTTGGGGAAATATTATAATAGTATAGGCTTCTCGCACGAGTGTTTTTTTTTATAAAATGTTTTATATGTTTAAGTCTCTCACGGGGAGGGTTTACACTTTTGGGGGGGGCCGTTTATACACCACGGCGTGGCCATTCATACACTATGGCTCATAGAGTAAATAAAAGAGAAAGGGGACAGAGAAAGGTTTTACAATGAAGAAGTATGGAAAGAGGGGGGGAAATGATTTTACACGACTTCACTTTTGTCCTTTCCTTTTCAGCCTCCGGAGCCGTCTTCATACTGTCTATGTCCCGTGATGTGTTCGACGTAGCAGTCCCGGGTCCAGCGGATGACGTCGCTGACCATCAGTCGCCGCATGGTGGTGCAGAATCGTCGAGGTAGGCCCAGGGACTTCAGGACGGGGTCGTTCTGCGAGTCCCACGTCCCCAGGCTTCCCACGACGATGGCGGCGACCGATGACCGGTATCCCTGCTGGCGGATGGTCTCTGCCAGGGCGGCGTACTTCTCCTCCTTCGCGGTCCTGGCTGCCAGCAGAGCTCCCTCGTTGTTCTCGAACGGTACTGCTACGTCGATCAATGTCACAGTCTTGTCGGCCTGGTTAGTTATAACCAGGTCTGGTCTAAGAGTCGAGTCAGTGCCAGGTACTTGTTTGTTGACTCTGATTTCATCGTCACCTTTTCCCCGGCGTCCAATCAGAGCCCTGTGTAGTCGGTCTTGGACAGCATTATGTCTATGCTGCCACGTCCTTGAGTGCATCGTGCAGTGATTAACGACGTGGGGCAGGGTCTCCTCCGCGTAGCCACATCGCCGACACCGCTTGTCCCCGTTGGTTTCCCAACGGCGACAGGCATTGAGCGGGAGCAGATCGAGCCGAGCCCTAAAGATGAACCTCCAATCACAAAACCTGGTGTATCTCCCTCCTGCCAGGAAGTGATTGGAGGCTTCAGATTTCGCCGAGGCACGAATGACTTTCCCTTGATCGGGCTTGGCGCATACCTTGTTCAGGTAGTAGCGCCGCACCGCGATCTTCAGGGCACCCGTCAGTTGCCTTACGGCCTTCGGAGGAACCCTGATGAAGGGGGGGCGGTCTTCAGCCCCGTCATTCATGTCCCGGAACGAAATCTGCATCTCCCTTAGCTCGTCCGACCATCTCCAGCTCAAGCCTATGCGCGCGGCGATACGGCGTGACGCGGAGCGAACCTGCGTGAAGAGGGAACTGAAGTCGCCGCTTTCCCTTCCAAAGTCATCCCGCAGACTACCACTAAGGTACTCTGCGAGATCACCGGTGGTTGGCGGTCTCCTCAGCTTCCTCCGCACTACCTCCTTCAGGCGACCCCAGGCGAGCACTCTCACGTTGGGGTCACGGGAATGGAGGAGTCGATATCCCTGCACGATGGTCAATATGTCAGTCAAGTCGGAAAGAGGGAGAAGACCTGCGCCGCCGTGTTGATGGCCAATGAAGACCATCTCAGGCGATGCCCTCTTGGGCAAATGGAGCCAGCCCTTTGCGCAGGCCTTCAGCCTCTTGTCGATGTCGGTCAAGTTTTTCTTTTTAACATTACCAGCCCGCAAGATGAATTCCAGCCTGGGCAGAAGGAAGATGTTGGTCGCGGCGATCTTCTGCCACGGGGCGAGGAGTGACTCGTCGATCTTCTTGACGTCCTCGCCCAAGCGCACCAGGTCCTCCTCGGGGGTCTGGTCCACGTGGAACCCGAACGGGACCCCGAGGTACCGGTACGCTTCGCCGTCCTTCAGGCTGGAAATGGCCGCCCCCTGGATGGTGAGTTGGGACGGCTGCACGGGCTGGTTTGCTGCAAAGTTGAGGTCCAGCGTTGCGCACTTGCTTGGCTTGAACTGTAGACCTGCAGCGGTCGCCTCTTCTCCCGCGATGTTCAGCAGGCGCTGCAGGTGCTCCTGGTCCCGGGCCACCAGCACCAAGTCGTCCGCGTAGGCCAGGATGGCGATGTTTTGCCCCTGGACGACGACTCCGGACTTGCCTGCCTCACCAGCGACCGCCCGTATCACCGGCTCCATTCCCAAGTTGAAAATGGTCGGTGATAACGGGCACCCCTGCTTGACACCGGCGCAGATGTCGATGACGCCGGTGTCGCCGCTGGTCGTCTTCACGACCGTGGAGCCCTTCTGCAACTCCTCCACGGTCCTCCTCATCTCCTCAGGCAAGTCCATCCTCCTCAGGGTGTTCTGGAGGTGTTGGTGCGGGATGGACCCGAACGCGTTCCGTAGGTCAAGCCAAGCCAGTGCGATTCGGGAACGTCTGCGTCTCATTTCGTCAACAGCTGCCTGAAGGGTGAAGTTGTGCTCGTGGCACCCCTCGAACTCCCGGAAGCCCTTTTGAGCCGGGTGCATCTTCTTCCCGCTGACCGCCCAAGATAGTATGCGGTCAGCAAGCACCCCGGCGTACAGCTTGGCGATGGTGTTGCCAAGCGCTATGGGCCTCCAGTTGCCGATGTCCTGGCGGTCCCCCCCTTTGTGCAGGAGGACAGTCCGAGAGGTCTTCCACGCGGCCGGTGTCCTGGCCTCCTTCAGGCATCTGTTGAAGATAAAAGAGAGAATTCGTCCATGTCTATCGACCGCCCTCAGGTCGCCGTAGGTGAGGCCATCGGGGCCCGGGGCGGTGTTCTTGGTTCTAGACATGCGTCTCGTCACTTCCTCAGGAGTGATCCTTTCGAGGAGCAGTTTCTTCTCGGTCTCCGTCGTGCGACGGTAGACCGAGTCGTCACCCTCGTCCTCCAAGCCCCCCATCCCGACACTCCCGTAGACTTGGCGGAAATGCTTTTCCACCTCCTCCGCGGGAATGTCGCAATAGGGTGACTTATCGGACAGGATGCTCTCCACTGCCCTCCTGGGATGACTCCTGAAGAGTTTCTGTATGTCCGACGCCTTTTTCGCGTCGTAGTCAGCTACTTGTCTGCGTCTTGGTGGTTGTCTGTGCACGACGTTTCGTGGCCGAGGAGCTTCCCCTCCGTCCGCAGGTTTCGCCTCCCTCTTCCTCTCCGCCTGGGTGGTGGCCACCAGATCCTGCACCACGACCTCGAACTCCTCCCATGACTGGCCGGATGTGCTGGCCAGTCGGTCGAGCCACAGCTTCTCCTTCTGCTGTATCGGTGGCTCGACCTGTCGTGGTGCTCCTTCTGCTGCGTCTGGAGCTGGCGGCGGCGATGTTGCTGCGTCCACAGGCGGCGGTGACCCGGTGTCGTTAAGGTCACCGACTTCGGGAGGCTGCCCCGGCGCCAGGTCTTCGGCCGGAGCGTCTGCTGCTGCGTCCGGATCGGAGGGTTGCGCCTCGGTCACGTTGGGCGGCGTCGTGCATCTAACTGTCTCCTCGATTGCCTCCTGAAGGGGGGCAATCAAGGGGGGAGGTCTCTTGTGGGTCACCATGTGGTTCGCAAGCCCGCGACGGGTAGCGCATGCGAAATCGCATGCCCCGCACCGATGCGAGAGTGCAACACGCCCGTCCGCAGCTTTACGTATCCCCCCTTTGAGGCAGGGATGAGTGGACGGCTTGCGGCCGATAGTCCCACCGCAGATGGAGCAGGCGTTCACCGACGTGAGTCGGTGGCCGTGCTGCTCCATCAGGTGCCGGACGAGACTTCTCCGCATCGCCGTCCACTCCGTAGCGCGGAAGGACATGCTGCATCCCACCTCGGTGCAGGTTAACGTATCCGCCACGGGAAAGTAAACCACAAGTTGATTGTCGATTCTCCTGGCCGACACCGCGGTGCCGGTCAGGAGAAGCGCCGGGACCCTGTCAGTCGTTTGGGGGGCGGGGGCAGTCGGGGGAATCGGGGGGGGAGAATCCAGCGCCGGACGTCTGGACGAAGAAGAATCCGGAGGCGTCGTGAAGTCGTCGAGGGAGAGAGGGGAAGAAGAACGGGACTTGGGGGGAGAATAGGTGACGTCCGAGAGCGGGGAGAAGGTCTCAAGGGAAGGCTTTCGGACGCCGGATGGAGAAGAAGAAGAAGAAGAAACGGGGGAGCCATAGTGTATGATTTTCCGCGGGCGACGCGTCCTACGCGCCGAAGCGCTTTCGGACGCGCCGTCCGGTGGTGTATGGGGAGGGGAGGAGTCGGGCTCTGACGCCTCGACTTTCCTCCTCCGCGGAGTGCGAGAGGAGGAGGGGGGGGCGGAGGAACTAGCACGCGATGGTGCTTTTCTAACGGCCCCCGCCCCCCCGTTTTTACGGGGAGGACGTGGGGGCATGGGAGGGCGTTAAGTCATGGCACAAACGGGGCCTGGCGGACGATATTCCACGGCCTGAAGGACCGTGGAACGTTGTTTTGAAAATTGTCCTTTTAAGGACACAAAAAATTCAAAAGATATAAATGCTGAAGGCCAAGGGGGGCGACGGAGGGCTTTTCCGCGGTCTGAGGGACTGCGGAACGAAAATTTTCAAAAATACAAATTTAAATTAAGCGCGTGGCGTCCACCTGAATGAAGTCCAGGCGGCCGCCGAGGGATGGCGCTGAAGGCGCTCAACCCGCTTCTCGGCCCGTATGGGTGGGATCGGGAGGAAATTTGAATTTACCGGGGTTTTGAAATGACGGTTTTGTGGAAGATGAAGTCTTCCACAAATACCGGACGGGGGGGAGGGGGTCAATCGAACCGATCGGGCGTGAAGCGCGCCGAACGGTCGCTTGACCGGCGTCGCGGCCGAAAAGGAAACCGCGCGCCGTTCAAATCACCCGCTCTGCGCCGATCCGTACGGGATCGACGGAGGGTGCTCCCGGGGGCCCTGAGGGGGTCCGGGGGCCTCGGTGCTCAAGCTACCGGTCCGGAGGGGACCTGGCAGTGCACCGGGGGCCGGGGAACGTCCGGTGCTCAGCCTACCGGTCCTGAAGGGACCCGGCGGTGCACCGGGGGCGGGGGCCTGCGCCGGGCCTTAGGGGCCCGGCGTCGAGCCCGGGGAGGTTATCACCCCAAGTGGGCGTGGGGAACGGTCCGTGAGCGACCGGGGAGCCCTGAGGGGGCGGTGGGTCCCACGGTCCGCCTTGAAGAGGCAATGGACCGTGGGGCCATCGGGGGTCGAAAGAGGGGCTACTGGGCAGAGCAGGCGCCTAGTGTCCTGTTGCCCCTTCCCTCTGGGAGTGTCCCGGGGGGCTTACCGTTGGTCGGGGCCCGTCCGGGATTCCTCAGAGAGGCTAGAAAGGTCCAAAAGCGGTAGATCTGTTCATTTAAAAATTTGAATTTGGCGGGCGAAAAAGAAGAAAGTTAAGGGGATTAAGCTGATAAGAACAGATACTACACTTTGATCTTAGCCATAAGGCCGAGAAGCGATAAGGGAGCCCTTTTCTGCAATATTTACATGTGTAGGGACGACCCCGGAGCACTTGGGGCGGAGGGCGCAGGATTGGCGTAGGCGCCGCGGGGTGGCATTGGTCGGGGAGAATTCGCGTAGGGTCCTGCGGGGGTGTTTCCGAAGGCTTCCTTGTTTTCCTGCAGCAAGAAAAGTTTTGGGGGGGCGCGGGGGGCAGGACGGCCGGAGCAATTGCGTCCCCGGAGTCCGGAGGCGAGACAGTAAATTGCAACGCGGAGTCCTTCGCTAGGTCGTGCCATCTCTGTGAGCGACACACGAGACGTATTGCAAGCTCTCTCCCCGCTTCCCGGGAAAGGTCGGGCGCAATTTTCAAACATTCCGAAAATGGAGGGGGGCATCCAGGGCGGTAATAAAGGGCCCTTTTCGCCAGTATTCAGTGGTCGACAGTTTTTCGAAAAACGGGCTTCCTCTTCACTTCACTTCCTGTGTGGTAGAGATTTAAAATCGTGTGCTGTTCACTTACTTTGCATTAATCGTCATTAGTAAAAATACGCTTTCCTTATAAATAAATAAATACATAAATTAGGGTTTCTTCAAATATAAACAAATTAGGGTTTTCTTCAAATCGGAGAATAGGAATCGAAAAGGCTGTAAAAAAGTGGCGCTTTCAATTACACAAGATGGAAAACCAGATTTCTCCATTGTTTATATTTTCCATTTTCTCGAAAAAATCGCGGAAATGGGCATCGATTTCCGCGAAATTCGCAAAAAATTTCTGAAAATTTTTTTGCAAACATTTTTCCAATTTTTCCCGAGTGCTCGCGATCGGTCGTTTCCTCCGATGTATTGAGTTTCTTTTCCGTTCAATTTTTTTTCATCAAACACACACTCCTTTTACAAGAATTATCTTCGCATAAATTCTGTGGAAAGATTGGTGTTCAAAAACTAAGGTAAAAGAGTGGAACTCGCCTATTTCCGCGAGTCGATTCGCGTCGGGTCGTCTTGAATGACGCTCCTTGCCGGGAGCGCGCGCGCGCCATCTCTTCGGGGGGGAGGTAAACAGCTGGAAGGAAGGGGCGTCACACGCCAAAGTTTGAAACGTGATCCGGCGCCTCTCTTCAACAGTTGTCGTCGTCTCCAATGATGGAATACTGAGGAGACAAGACGTTGTTGTTGTTGACGTTGCATTGAAAGCAGAAAAAATAATTGCATTATTTTCACAAAATTGTATTTATTGTTACACTTACACTTTAAAGTGACGACGACTCTCTTCAGATGGGATTTTTTTTCTTCCCAAGTTTCTCTCCTTTTAATAATTCATTCCTTTTAATACTTCGTTGTGCTGCTTCAATTTGGATTACATTACTTTTGCTCCGCTCGCATGGAATAAAATCGCTTCTCTCCGCGAAAATGCAATTTCGCGAATATTTTTCCAGCCGGATCGCCTGAAATTTGCAAGTGCGAAAATAAATAATTTTCGCGGATCAATTTAAGCTTCAATCTGTTCTCATCAGCTTTTAAGTGGACCTTTTTAATGATGGGCCGATCCCGACGGTACTGCAATGCCGGGCCAACCCGCGGCAGGGATGGAGTAAACTCCGGGTACCCCGCCAATGTCCAAAAATCAGATTAATATTCTGGTCCCGCAATGCGGGACGTATCAGATATTAAGCTGATAAGAACAGATACTACACTTTGATCTTAGCCATAAGGCCGAGAAGCGATAAGGGAGCCCTTTTCTGCAATATTTACATGTGTAGGGACGACCCCGGAGCACTTGGGGCGGAGGGCGCAGGATTGGCGTAGGCGCCGCGGGGTGGCATTGGTCGGGGAGAATTCGCGTAGGGTCCTGCGGGGGTGTTTCCGAAGGCTTCCTTGTTTTCCTGCAGCAAGAAAAGTTTTGGGGGGGCGCGGGGGGCAGGACGGCCGGAGCAATTGCGTCCCCGGAGTCCGGAGGCGAGACAGTAAATTGCAACGCGGAGTCCTTCGCTAGGTCGTGCCATCTCTGTGAGCGACACACGAGACGTATTGCAAGCTCTCTCCCCGCTTCCCGGGAAAGGTCGGGCGCAATTTTCAAACATTCCGAAAATGGAGGGGGGCATCCAGGGCGGTAATAAAGGGCCCTTTTCGCCAGTATTCAGTGGTCGACAGTTTTTCGAAAAACGGGCTTCCTCTTCACTTCACTTCCTGTGTGGTAGAGATTTAAAATCGTGTGCTGTTCACTTACTTTGCATTAATCGTCATTAGTAAAAATACGCTTTCCTTATAAATAAATAAATACATAAATTAGGGTTTCTTCAAATATAAACAAATTAGGGTTTTCTTCAAATCGGAGAATAGGAATCGAAAAGGCTGTAAAAAAGTGGCGCTTTCAATTACACAAGATGGAAAACCAGATTTCTCCATTGTTTATATTTTCCATTTTCTCGAAAAAATCGCGGAAATGGGCATCGATTTCCGCGAAATTCGCAAAAAATTTCTGAAAATTTTTTTGCAAACATTTTTCCAATTTTTCCCGAGTGCTCGCGATCGGTCGTTTCCTCCGATGTATTGAGTTTCTTTTCCGTTCAATTTTTTTTCATCAAACACACACTCCTTTTACAAGAATTATCTTCGCATAAATTCTGTGGAAAGATTGGTGTTCAAAAACTAAGGTAAAAGAGTGGAACTCGCCTATTTCCGCGAGTCGATTCGCGTCGGGTCGTCTTGAATGACGCTCCTTGCCGGGAGCGCGCGCGCGCCATCTCTTCGGGGGGGAGGTAAACAGCTGGAAGGAAGGGGCGTCACACGCCAAAGTTTGAAACGTGATCCGGCGCCTCTCTTCAACAGTTGTCGTCGTCTCCAATGATGGAATACTGAGGAGACAAGACGTTGTTGTTGTTGACGTTGCATTGAAAGCAGAAAAAATAATTGCATTATTTTCACAAAATTGTATTTATTGTTACACTTACACTTTAAAGTGACGACGACTCTCTTCAGATGGGATTTTTTTTCTTCCCAAGTTTCTCTCCTTTTAATAATTCATTCCTTTTAATACTTCGTTGTGCTGCTTCAATTTGGATTACATTACTTTTGCTCCGCTCGCATGGAATAAAATCGCTTCTCTCCGCGAAAATGCAATTTCGCGAATATTTTTCCAGCCGGATCGCCTGAAATTTGCAAGTGCGAAAATAAATAATTTTCGCGGATCAATTTAAGCTTCAATCTGTTCTCATCAGCTTTTAAGTGGACCTTTTTAATGATGGGCCGATCCCGACGGTACTGCAATGCCGGGCCAACCCGCGGCAGGGATGGAGTAAACTCCGGGTACCCCGCCAATGTCCAAAAATCAGATTAATATTCTGGTCCCGCAATGCGGGACGTATCAGATATTAAGCTGATAAGAACAGATTTAAAATGTTTATTTGAAAATTCTTTCATACAGAGTTTTAAGCAACTTATAATTAATATATAATTTATACATGACCGGCTCCCTCCAAATGAGGGAGCCGGGGAACAAGTCTTTTTGCCCCTTTATTTTGGGGAAATATTATAATAATATAGGCTTCTCGCACGAGTGTTTTTTTTTATAAAATGTTTTATATGTTTAAGTCTCTCACGGGGAGGGTTTACACTTTTGGGGGGGGCCGTTTATACACCACGGCGTGGCCATTCATACACTATGGCTCATAGAGTAAATAAAAGAGAAAGGGGACAGAGAAAGGTTTTACAATGAAGAAGTATGGAAAGAGGGAGGAAATGATTTTACACGACTTCACTTTTGTCCTTTCCTTTTCAGCCTCCGGAGCCGTCTTCATACTGTCTATGTCCCGTGATGTGTTCGACGTAGCAGTCCCGGGTCCAGCGGATGACGTCGCTGACCATCAGTCGCCGCATGGTGGTGCAGAATCGTCGAGGTAGGCCCAGGGACTTCAGGACGGGGTCGTTCTGCGAGTCCCACGTCCCCAGGCTTCCCACGACGATGGCGGCGACCGATGACCGGTATCCCTGCTGGCGGATGGTCTCTGCCAGGGCGGCGTACTTCTCCTCCTTCGCGGTCCTGGCTGCCAGCAGAGCTCCCTCGTTGTTCTCGAACGGTACTGCTACGTCGATCAATGTCACAGTCTTGTCGGCCTGGTTAGTTATAACCAGGTCTGGTCTAAGAGTCGAGTCAGTGCCAGGTACTTGTTTGTTGACTCTGATTTCATCGTCACCTTTTCCCCGGCGTCCAATCAGAGCCCTGTGTAGTCGGTCTTGGACAGCATTATGTCTATGCTGCCACGTCCTTGAGTGCATCGTGCAGTGATTAACGACGTGGGGCAGGGTCTCCTCCGCGTAGCCACATCGCCGACACCGCTTGTCCCCGTTGGTTTCCCAACGGCGACAGGCATTGAGCGGGAGCAGATCGAGCCGAGCCCTAAAGATGAACCTCCAATCACAAAACCTGGTGTATCTCCCTCCTGCCAGGAAGTGATTGGAGGCTTCAGATTTCGCCGAGGCACGAATGACTTTCCCTTGATCGGGCTTGGCGCTTACCTTGTTCAGGTAGTAGCGCCGCACCGCGATCTTCAGGGCACCCGTCAGTTGCCTTACGGCCTTCGGAGGAACCCTGATGAAGGGGGGGCGGTCTTCAGCCCCGTCATTCATGTCCCGGAACGAAATCTGCATCTCCCTTAGCTCGTCCGACCATCTCCAGCTCAAGCCTATGCGCGCGGCGATACGGCGTGACGCGGAGCGAACCTGCGTGAAGAGGGAACTGAAGTCGCCGCTTTCCCTTCCAAAGTCATCCCGCAGACTACCACTAAGGTACTCTGCGAGATCACCGGTGGTTGGCGGTCTCCTCAGCTTCCTCCGCACTACCTCCTTCAGGCGACCCCAGGCGAGCACTCTCACGTTGGGGTCACGGGAATGGAGGAGTCGATATCCCTGCACGATGGTCAATATGTCAGTCAAGTCGGAAAGAGGGAGAAGACCTGCGCCGCCGTGTTGATGGCCAATGAAGACCATCTCAGGCGATGCCCTTTTGGGCAAATGGAGCCAGCCCTTTGCGCAGGCCTTCAGCCTCTTGTCGATGTCGGTCAAGTTTTTCTTTTTAACATTACCAGCCCGCAAGATGAATTCCAGCCTGGGCAGAAGGAAGATGTTGGTCGCGGCGATCTTCTGCCACGGGGCGAGGAGTGACTCGTCGATCTTCTTGACGTCCTCGCCCAAGCGCACCAGGTCCTCCTCGGGGGTCTGGTCCACGTGGAACCCGAACGGGACCCCGAGGTACCGGTACGCTTCGCCGTCCTTCAGGCTGGAAATGGCCGCCCCCTGGATGGTGAGTTGGGACGGCTGCACGGGCTGGTTTGCTGCAAAGTTGAGGTCCAGCGTTGCGCACTTGCTTGGCTTGAACTGTAGACCTGCAGCGGTCGCCTCTTCTCCCGCGATGTTCAGCAGGCGCTGCAGGTGCTCCTGGTCCCGGGCCACCAGCACCAAGTCGTCCGCGTAGGCCAGGATGGCGATGTTTTGCCCCTGGACGACGACTCCGGACTTGCCTGCCTCACCAGCGACCGCCCGTATCACCGGCTCCATTCCCAAGTTGAAAATGGTCGGTGATAACGGGCACCCCTGCTTGACACCGGCGCAGATGTCGATGACGCCGGTGTCGCCGCTGGTCGTCTTCACGACCGTGGAGCCCTTCTGCAACTCCTCCACGGTCCTCCTCATCTCCTCAGGCAAGTCCATCCTCCTCAGGGTGTTCTGGAGGTGTTGGTGCGGGATGGACCCGAACGCGTTCCGTAGGTCAAGCCAAGCCAGTGCGATTCGGGAACGTCTGCGTCTCATTTCGTCAACAGCTGCCTGAAGGGTGAAATTGTGCTCGTGGCACCCCTCGAACTCCCGGAAGCCCTTTTGAGCCGGGTGCATCTTCTTCCCGCTGACCGCCCAAGATAGTATGCGGTCAGCAAGCACCCCGGCGTACAGCTTGGCGATGGTGTTGCCAAGCGCTATGGGCCTCCAGTTGCCGATGTCCTGGCGGTCCCCCCCTTTGTGCAGGAGGACAGTCCGAGAGGTCTTCCACGCGGCCGGTGTCCTGGCCTCCTTCAGGCATCTGTTGAAGATAAAAGAGAGAATTCGTCCATGTCTATCGACCGCCCTCAGGTCGCCGTAGGTGAGGCCATCGGGGCCCGGGGCGGTGTTCTTGGTTCTAGACATGCGTCTCGTCACTTCCTCAGGAGTGATCCTTTCGAGGAGCAGTTTCTTCTCGGTCTCCGTCGTGCGACGGTAGACCGAGTCGTCACCCTCGTCCTCCAAGCCCCCCATCCCGACATTCCCGTAGACTTGGCGGAAATGCTTTTCCACCTCCTCCGCGGGAATGTCGCAATAGGGTGACTTATCGGACAGGATGCTCTCCACTGCCCTCCTGGGATGACTCCTGAAGAGTTTCTGTATGTCCGACGCCTTTTTCGCGTCGTAGTCAGCTACTTGTCTGCGTCTTGGTGGTTGTCTGTGCACGACGTTTCGTGGCCGAGGAGCTTCCCCTCCGTCCGCAGGTTTCGCCTCCCTCTTCCTCTCCGCCTGGGTGGTGGCCACCAGATCCTGCACCACGACCTCGAACTCCTCCCATGACTGGCCGGATGTGCTGGCCAGTCGGTCGAGCCACAGCTTCTCCTTCTGCTGTATCGGTGGCTCGACCTGTCGTGGTGCTCCTTCTGCTGCGTCTGGAGCTGGCGGCGGCGATGTTGCTGCGTCCACAGGCGGCGGTGACCCGGTGTCGTTAAGGTCACCGACTTCAGGAGGCTGCCCCGGCGCCAGGTCTTCGGCCGGAGCGTCTGCTGCTGCGTCTGGATCGGAGGGTTGCGCCTCGGTCACGTTGGGCGGCGTCGTGCATCTAACTGTCTCCTCGATTGCCTCCTGAAGGGGGGCAATCAAGGGGGGAGGTCTCTTGTGGGTCACCATGTGGTTCGCAAGCCCGCGACGGGTAGCGCATGCGAAATCGCATGCCCCGCACCGATGCGAGAGTGCAACACGTCCGTCCGCAGCCTTACGTATCCCCCCTTTGAGGCAGGGATGAGTGGACGGCTTGCGGCCGATAGTCCCACCGCAGATGGAGCAGGCGTTCACCGACGTGAGTCGGTGGCCGTGCTGCTCCATCAGGTGCCGGACGAGACTTCTCCGCATCGCCGTCCACTCCGTAGCGCGGAAGGACATGCTGCATCCCACCTCGGTGCAGGTTAACGTGTCCGCCACGGGAAAGTAAACCACAAGTTGATTGTCGATTCTCCTGGCCGACACCGCGGTGCCGGTCAGGAGAAGCGCCGGGACCCTGTCAGTCGTTTGGGGGGCGGGGGCAGTCGGGGGAATCGGGGGGGGAGAATCCAGCGCCGGACGTCTGGACGAAGAAGAATCCGGAGGCGTCGTGAAGTCGTCGAGGGAGAGAGGGGAAGAAGAACGGGACTTGGGGGGAGAATAGGTGACGTCCGAGAGCGGGGAGAAGGTCTCAAGGGAAGGCTTTCGGACGCCGGATGGAGAAGAAGAAGAAGAAGAAACGGGGGAGCCATAGTGTATGATTTTCCGCGGGCGACGCGTCCTACGCGCCGAAGCGCTTTCGGACGCGCCGTCCGGTGGTGTATGGGGAGGGGAGGAGTCGGGCTCTGACGCCTCGACTTTCCTCCTCCGCGGAGTGCGAGAGGAGGAGGGGGGGGCGGAGGAACTAGCACGCGATGGTGCTTTTCTAACGGCCCCCGCCCCCCCGTTTTTACGGGGAGGACGTGGGGGCATGGGAGGGCGTTAAGTCATGGCACAAACGGGGCCTGGCGGACGATATTCCACGGCCTGAAGGACCGTGGTACGTTGTTTTGAAAATTGTCCTTTTAAGGACACAAAAAAATTCAAAAGATATAAATGCTGAAGGCCAAGGGGGGCGACGGAGGGCTTTTCCGCGGTCTGAGGGACTGCGGAACGAAAATTTTCAAAAATACAAATTTAAATTAAGCGCGTGGCGTCCACCTGAATGAAGTCCAGGCGGCCGCCGAGGGATGGCGCTGAAGGCGCTCAACCCGCTTCTCGGCCCGTATGGGTGGGATCGGGAGGAAATTTGAATTTACCGGGGTTTTGAAATGACGGTTTTGTGGAAGATGAAGTCTTCCACAAATACCGGACGGGGGGGAGGGGGTCAATCGAACCGATCGGGCGTGAAGCGCGCCGAACGGTCGCTTGACCGGCGTCGCGGCCGAAAAGGAAACCGCGCGCCGTTCAAATCACCCGCTCTGCGCCGATCCGTACGGGATCGACGGAGGGTGCTCCCGGGGGCCCTGAGGGGGTCCGGGGGCCTCGGTGCTCAAGCTACCGGTCCGGAGGGGACCTGGCAGTGCACCGGGGGCCGGGGAACGTCCGGTGCTCAGCCTACCGGTCCTGAAGGGACCCGGCGGTGCACCGGGGGCGGGGGCCTGCGCCGGGCCTTAGGGGCCCGGCGTCGAGCCCGGGGAGGTTATCACCCCAAGTGGGCGTGGGGAACGGTCCGTGAGCGACCGGGGAGCCCTGAGGGGGCGGTGGGTCCCACGGTCCGCCTTGAAGAGGCAATGGACCGTGGGGCCATCGGGGGTCGAAAGAGGGGCTACTGGGCAGAGCAGGCGCCTAGTGTCCTGTTGCCCCTTCCCTCTGGGAGTGTCCCGGGGGGCTTACCGTTGGTCGGGGCCCGTCCGGGATTCCTCAGAGAGGCTAGAAAGGTCCAAAAGCGGTAGATCTGTTCATTTAAAAATTTGAATTTGGCGGGCGAAAAAGAAGAAAGTTAAGGGGATTAAGCTGATAAGAACAGATACTACACTTTGATCTTAGCCATAAGGCCGAGAAGCGATAAGGGAGCCCTTTTCTGCAATATTTACATGTGTAGGGACGACCCCGGAGCACTTGGGGCGGAGGGCGCAGGATTGGCGTAGGCGCCGCGGGGTGGCATTGGTCGGGGAGAATTCGCGTAGGGTCCTGCGGGGGTGTTTCCGAAGGCTTCCTTGTTTTCCTGCAGCAAGAAAAGTTTTGGGGGGGCGCGGGGGGCAGGACGGCCGGAGCAATTGCGTCCCCGGAGTCCGGAGGCGAGACAGTAAATTGCAACGCGGAGTCCTTCGCTAGGTCGTGCCATCTCTGTGAGCGACACACGAGACGTATTGCAAGCTCTCTCCCCGCTTCCCGGGAAAGGTCGGGCGCAATTTTCAAACATTCCGAAAATGGAGGGGGGCATCCAGGGCGGTAATAAAGGGCCCTTTTCGCCAGTATTCAGTGGTCGACAGTTTTTCGAAAAACGGGCTTCCTCTTCACTTCACTTCCTGTGTGGTAGAGATTTAAAATCGTGTGCTGTTCACTTACTTTGCATTAATCGTCATTAGTAAAAATACGCTTTCCTTATAAATAAATAAATACATAAATTAGGGTTTCTTCAAATATAAACAAATTAGGGTTTTCTTCAAATCGGAGAATAGGAATCGAAAAGGCTGTAAAAAAGTGGCGCTTTCAATTACACAAGATGGAAAACCAGATTTCTCCATTGTTTATATTTTCCATTTTCTCGAAAAAATCGCGGAAATGGGCATCGATTTCCGCGAAATTCGCAAAAAATTTCTGAAAATTTTTTTGCAAACATTTTTCCAATTTTTCCCGAGTGCTCGCGATCGGTCGTTTCCTCCGATGTATTGAGTTTCTTTTCCGTTCAATTTTTTTTCATCAAACACACACTCCTTTTACAAGAATTATCTTCGCATAAATTCTGTGGAAAGATTGGTGTTCAAAAACTAAGGTAAAAGAGTGGAACTCGCCTATTTCCGCGAGTCGATTCGCGTCGGGTCGTCTTGAATGACGCTCCTTGCCGGGAGCGCGCGCGCGCCATCTCTTCGGGGGGGAGGTAAACAGCTGGAAGGAAGGGGCGTCACACGCCAAAGTTTGAAACGTGATCCGGCGCCTCTCTTCAACAGTTGTCGTCGTCTCCAATGATGGAATACTGAGGAGACAAGACGTTGTTGTTGTTGACGTTGCATTGAAAGCAGAAAAAATAATTGCATTATTTTCACAAAATTGTATTTATTGTTACACTTACACTTTAAAGTGACGACGACTCTCTTCAGATGGGATTTTTTTTCTTCCCAAGTTTCTCTCCTTTTAATAATTCATTCCTTTTAATACTTCGTTGTGCTGCTTCAATTTGGATTACATTACTTTTGCTCCGCTCGCATGGAATAAAATCGCTTCTCTCCGCGAAAATGCAATTTCGCGAATATTTTTCCAGCCGGATCGCCTGAAATTTGCAAGTGCGAAAATAAATAATTTTCGCGGATCAATTTAAGCTTCAATCTGTTCTCATCAGCTTTTAAGTGGACCTTTTTAATGATGGGCCGATCCCGACGGTACTGCAATGCCGGGCCAACCCGCGGCAGGGATGGAGTAAACTCCGGGTACCCCGCCAATGTCCAAAAATCAGATTAATATTCTGGTCCCGCAATGCGGGACGTATCAGATATTAAGCTGATAAGAACAGATACTACACTTTGATCTTAGCCATAAGGCCGAGAAGCGATAAGGGAGCCCTTTTCTGCAATATTTACATGTGTAGGGACGACCCCGGAGCACTTGGGGCGGAGGGCGCAGGATTGGCGTAGGCGCCGCGGGGTGGCATTGGTCGGGGAGAATTCGCGTAGGGTCCTGCGGGGGTGTTTCCGAAGGCTTCCTTGTTTTCCTGCAGCAAGAAAAGTTTTGGGGGGGCGCGGGGGGCAGGACGGCCGGAGCAATTGCGTCCCCGGAGTCCGGAGGCGAGACAGTAAATTGCAACGCGGAGTCCTTCGCTAGGTCGTGCCATCTCTGTGAGCGACACACGAGACGTATTGCAAGCTCTCTCCCCGCTTCCCGGGAAAGGTCGGGCGCAATTTTCAAACATTCCGAAAATGGAGGGGGGCATCCAGGGCGGTAATAAAGGGCCCTTTTCGCCAGTATTCAGTGGTCGACAGTTTTTCGAAAAACGGGCTTCCTCTTCACTTCACTTCCTGTGTGGTAGAGATTTAAAATCGTGTGCTGTTCACTTACTTTGCATTAATCGTCATTAGTAAAAATACGCTTTCCTTATAAATAAATAAATACATAAATTAGGGTTTCTTCAAATATAAACAAATTAGGGTTTTCTTCAAATCGGAGAATAGGAATCGAAAAGGCTGTAAAAAAGTGGCGCTTTCAATTACACAAGATGGAAAACCAGATTTCTCCATTGTTTATATTTTCCATTTTCTCGAAAAAATCGCGGAAATGGGCATCGATTTCCGCGAAATTCGCAAAAAATTTCTGAAAATTTTTTTGCAAACATTTTTCCAATTTTTCCCGAGTGCTCGCGATCGGTCGTTTCCTCCGATGTATTGAGTTTCTTTTCCGTTCAATTTTTTTTCATCAAACACACACTCCTTTTACAAGAATTATCTTCGCATAAATTCTGTGGAAAGATTGGTGTTCAAAAACTAAGGTAAAAGAGTGGAACTCGCCTATTTCCGCGAGTCGATTCGCGTCGGGTCGTCTTGAATGACGCTCCTTGCCGGGAGCGCGCGCGCGCCATCTCTTCGGGGGGGAGGTAAACAGCTGGAAGGAAGGGGCGTCACACGCCAAAGTTTGAAACGTGATCCGGCGCCTCTCTTCAACAGTTGTCGTCGTCTCCAATGATGGAATACTGAGGAGACAAGACGTTGTTGTTGTTGACGTTGCATTGAAAGCAGAAAAAATAATTGCATTATTTTCACAAAATTGTATTTATTGTTACACTTACACTTTAAAGTGACGACGACTCTCTTCAGATGGGATTTTTTTTCTTCCCAAGTTTCTCTCCTTTTAATAATTCATTCCTTTTAATACTTCGTTGTGCTGCTTCAATTTGGATTACATTACTTTTGCTCCGCTCGCATGGAATAAAATCGCTTCTCTCCGCGAAAATGCAATTTCGCGAATATTTTTCCAGCCGGATCGCCTGAAATTTGCAAGTGCGAAAATAAATAATTTTCGCGGATCAATTTAAGCTTCAATCTGTTCTCATCAGCTTTTAAGTGGACCTTTTTAATGATGGGCCGATCCCGACGGTACTGCAATGCCGGGCCAACCCGCGGCAGGGATGGAGTAAACTCCGGGTACCCCGCCAATGTCCAAAAATCAGATTAATATTCTGGTCCCGCAATGCGGGACGTATCAGATATTAAGCTGATAAGAACAGATTTAAAATGTTTATTTGAAAATTCTTTCATACAGAGTTTTAAGCAACTTATAATTAATATATAATTTATACATGACCGGCTCCCTCCAAATGAGGGAGCCGGGGAACAAGTCTTTTTGCCCCTTTATTTTGGGGAAATATTATAATAATATAGGCTTCTCGCACGAGTGTTTTTTTTTATAAAATGTTTTATATGTTTAAGTCTCTCACGGGGAGGGTTTACACTTTTGGGGGGGGCCGTTTATACACCACGGCGTGGCCATTCATACACTATGGCTCATAGAGTAAATAAAAGAGAAAGGGGACAGAGAAAGGTTTTACAATGAAGAAGTATGGAAAGAGGGGGGGAAATGATTTTACACGACTTCACTTTTGTCCTTTCCTTTTCAGCCTCCGGAGCCGTCTTCATACTGTCTATGTCCCGTGATGTGTTCGACGTAGCAGTCCCGGGTCCAGCGGATGACGTCGCTGACCATCAGTCGCCGCATGGTGGTGCAGAATCGTCGAGGTAGGCCCAGGGACTTCAGGACGGGGTCGTTCTGCGAGTCCCACGTCCCCAGGCTTCCCACGACGATGGCGGCGACCGATGACCGGTATCCCTGCTGGCGGATGGTCTCTGCCAGGGCGGCGTACTTCTCCTCCTTCGCGGTCCTGGCTGCCAGCAGAGCTCCCTCGTTGTTCTCGAACGGTACTGCTACGTCGATCAATGTCACAGTCTTGTCGGCCTGGTTAGTTATAACCAGGTCTGGTCTAAGAGTCGAGTCAGTGCCAGGTACTTGTTTGTTGACTCTGATTTCATCGTCACCTTTTCCCCGGCGTCCAATCAGAGCCCTGTGTAGTCGGTCTTGGACAGCATTATGTCTATGCTGCCACGTCCTTGAGTGCATCGTGCAGTGATTAACGACGTGGGGCAGGGTCTCCTCCGCGTAGCCACATCGCCGACACCGCTTGTCCCCGTTGGTTTCCCAACGGCGACAGGCATTGAGCGGGAGCAGATCGAGCCGAGCCCTAAAGATGAACCTCCAATCACAAAACCTGGTGTATCTCCCTCCTGCCAGGAAGTGATTGGAGGCTTCAGATTTCGCCGAGGCACGAATGACTTTCCCTTGATCGGGCTTGGCGCTTACCTTGTTCAGGTAGTAGCGCCGCACCGCGATCTTCAGGGCACCCGTCAGTTGCCTTACGGCCTTCGGAGGAACCCTGATGAAGGGGGGGCGGTCTTCAGCCCCGTCATTCATGTCCCGGAACGAAATCTGCATCTCCCTTAGCTCGTCCGACCATCTCCAGCTCAAGCCTATGCGCGCGGCGATACGGCGTGACGCGGAGCGAACCTGCGTGAAGAGGGAACTGAAGTCGCCGCTTTCCCTTCCAAAGTCATCCCGCAGACTACCACTAAGGTACTCTGCGAGATCACCGGTGGTTGGCGGTCTCCTCAGCTTCCTCCGCACTACCTCCTTCAGGCGACCCCAGGCGAGCACTCTCACGTTGGGGTCACGGGAATGGAGGAGTCGATATCCCTGCACGATGGTCAATATGTCAGTCAAGTCGGAAAGAGGGAGAAGACCTGCGCCGCCGTGTTGATGGCCAATGAAGACCATCTCAGGCGATGCCCTTTTGGGCAAATGGAGCCAGCCCTTTGCGCAGGCCTTCAGCCTCTTGTCGATGTCGGTCAAGTTTTTCTTTTTAACATTACCAGCCCGCAAGATGAATTCCAGCCTGGGCAGAAGGAAGATGTTGGTCGCGGCGATCTTCTGCCACGGGGCGAGGAGTGACTCGTCGATCTTCTTGACGTCCTCGCCCAAGCGCACCAGGTCCTCCTCGGGGGTCTGGTCCACGTGGAACCCGAACGGGACCCCGAGGTACCGGTACGCTTCGCCGTCCTTCAGGCTGGAAATGGCCGCCCCCTGGATGGTGAGTTGGGACGGCTGCACGGGCTGGTTTGCTGCAAAGTTGAGGTCCAGCGTTGCGCACTTGCTTGGCTTGAACTGTAGACCTGCAGCGGTCGCCTCTTCTCCCGCGATGTTCAGCAGGCGCTGCAGGTGCTCCTGGTCCCGGGCCACCAGCACCAAGTCGTCCGCGTAGGCCAGGATGGCGATGTTTTGCCCCTGGACGACGACTCCGGACTTGCCTGCCTCACCAGCGACCGCCCGTATCACCGGCTCCATTCCCAAGTTGAAAATGGTCGGTGATAACGGGCACCCCTGCTTGACACCGGCGCAGATGTCGATGACGCCGGTGTCGCCGCTGGTCGTCTTCACGACCGTGGAGCCCTTCTGCAACTCCTCCACGGTCCTCCTCATCTCCTCAGGCAAGTCCATCCTCCTCAGGGTGTTCTGGAGGTGTTGGTGCGGGATGGACCCGAACGCGTTCCGTAGGTCAAGCCAAGCCAGTGCGATTCGGGAACGTCTGCGTCTCATTTCGTCAACAGCTGCCTGAAGGGTGAAATTGTGCTCGTGGCACCCCTCGAACTCCCGGAAGCCCTTTTGAGCCGGGTGCATCTTCTTCCCGCTGACCGCCCAAGATAGTATGCGGTCAGCAAGCACCCCGGCGTACAGCTTGGCGATGGTGTTGCCAAGCGCTATGGGCCTCCAGTTGCCGATGTCCTGGCGGTCCCCCCCTTTGTGCAGGAGGACAGTCCGAGAGGTCTTCCACGCGGCCGGTGTCCTGGCCTCCTTCAGGCATCTGTTGAAGATAAAAGAGAGAATTCGTCCATGTCTATCGACCGCCCTCAGGTCGCCGTAGGTGAGGCCATCGGGGCCCGGGGCGGTGTTCTTGGTTCTAGACATGCGTCTCGTCACTTCCTCAGGAGTGATCCTTTCGAGGAGCAGTTTCTTCTCGGTCTCCGTCGTGCGACGGTAGACCGAGTCGTCACCCTCGTCCTCCAAGCCCCCCATCCCGACATTCCCGTAGACTTGGCGGAAATGCTTTTCCACCTCCTCCGCGGGAATGTCGCAATAGGGTGACTTATCGGACAGGATGCTCTCCACTGCCCTCCTGGGATGACTCCTGAAGAGTTTCTGTATGTCCGACGCCTTTTTCGCGTCGTAGTCAGCTACTTGTCTGCGTCTTGGTGGTTGTCTGTGCACGACGTTTCGTGGCCGAGGAGCTTCCCCTCCGTCCGCAGGTTTCGCCTCCCTCTTCCTCTCCGCCTGGGTGGTGGCCACCAGATCCTGCACCACGACCTCGAACTCCTCCCATGACTGGCCGGATGTGCTGGCCAGTCGGTCGAGCCACAGCTTCTCCTTCTGCTGTATCGGTGGCTCGACCTGTCGTGGTGCTCCTTCTGCTGCGTCTGGAGCTGGCGGCGGCGATGTTGCTGCGTCCACAGGCGGCGGTGACCCGGTGTCGTTAAGGTCACCGACTTCAGGAGGCTGCCCCGGCGCCAGGTCTTCGGCCGGAGCGTCTGCTGCTGCGTCTGGATCGGAGGGTTGCGCCTCGGTCACGTTGGGCGGCGTCGTGCATCTAACTGTCTCCTCGATTGCCTCCTGAAGGGGGGCAATCAAGGGGGGAGGTCTCTTGTGGGTCACCATGTGGTTCGCAAGCCCGCGACGGGTAGCGCATGCGAAATCGCATGCCCCGCACCGATGCGAGAGTGCAACACGTCCGTCCGCAGCCTTACGTATCCCCCCTTTGAGGCAGGGATGAGTGGACGGCTTGCGGCCGATAGTCCCACCGCAGATGGAGCAGGCGTTCACCGACGTGAGTCGGTGGCCGTGCTGCTCCATCAGGTGCCGGACGAGACTTCTCCGCATCGCCGTCCACTCCGTAGCGCGGAAGGACATGCTGCATCCCACCTCGGTGCAGGTTAACGTGTCCGCCACGGGAAAGTAAACCACAAGTTGATTGTCGATTCTCCTGGCCGACACCGCGGTGCCGGTCAGGAGAAGCGCCGGGACCCTGTCAGTCGTTTGGGGGGCGGGGGCAGTCGGGGGAATCGGGGGGGGAGAATCCAGCGCCGGACGTCTGGACGAAGAAGAATCCGGAGGCGTCGTGAAGTCGTCGAGGGAGAGAGGGGAAGAAGAACGGGACTTGGGGGGAGAATAGGTGACGTCCGAGAGCGGGGAGAAGGTCTCAAGGGAAGGCTTTCGGACGCCGGATGGAGAAGAAGAAGAAGAAGAAACGGGGGAGCCATAGTGTATGATTTTCCGCGGGCGACGCGTCCTACGCGCCGAAGCGCTTTCGGACGCGCCGTCCGGTGGTGTATGGGGAGGGGAGGAGTCGGGCTCTGACGCCTCGACTTTCCTCCTCCGCGGAGTGCGAGAGGAGGAGGGGGGGGCGGAGGAACTAGCACGCGATGGTGCTTTTCTAACGGCCCCCGCCCCCCCGTTTTTACGGGGAGGACGTGGGGGCATGGGAGGGCGTTAAGTCATGGCACAAACGGGGCCTGGCGGACGATATTCCACGGCCTGAAGGACCGTGGTACGTTGTTTTGAAAATTGTCCTTTTAAGGACACAAAAAAATTCAAAAGATATAAATGCTGAAGGCCAAGGGGGGCGACGGAGGGCTTTTCCGCGGTCTGAGGGACTGCGGAACGAAAATTTTCAAAAATACAAATTTAAATTAAGCGCGTGGCGTCCACCTGAATGAAGTCCAGGCGGCCGCCGAGGGATGGCGCTGAAGGCGCTCAACCCGCTTCTCGGCCCGTATGGGTGGGATCGGGAGGAAATTTGAATTTACCGGGGTTTTGAAATGACGGTTTTGTGGAAGATGAAGTCTTCCACAAATACCGGACGGGGGGGAGGGGGTCAATCGAACCGATCGGGCGTGAAGCGCGCCGAACGGTCGCTTGACCGGCGTCGCGGCCGAAAAGGAAACCGCGCGCCGTTCAAATCACCCGCTCTGCGCCGATCCGTACGGGATCGACGGAGGGTGCTCCCGGGGGCCCTGAGGGGGTCCGGGGGCCTCGGTGCTCAAGCTACCGGTCCGGAGGGGACCTGGCAGTGCACCGGGGGCCGGGGAACGTCCGGTGCTCAGCCTACCGGTCCTGAAGGGACCCGGCGGTGCACCGGGGGCGGGGGCCTGCGCCGGGCCTTAGGGGCCCGGCGTCGAGCCCGGGGAGGTTATCACCCCAAGTGGGCGTGGGGAACGGTCCGTGAGCGACCGGGGAGCCCTGAGGGGGCGGTGGGTCCCACGGTCCGCCTTGAAGAGGCAATGGACCGTGGGGCCATCGGGGGTCGAAAGAGGGGCTACTGGGCAGAGCAGGCGCCTAGTGTCCTGTTGCCCCTTCCCTCTGGGAGTGTCCCGGGGGGCTTACCGTTGGTCGGGGCCCGTCCGGGATTCCTCAGAGAGGCTAGAAAGGTCCAAAAGCGGTAGATCTGTTCATTTAAAAATTTGAATTTGGCGGGCGAAAAAGAAGAAAGTTAAGGGGATTAAGCTGATAAGAACAGATACTACACTTTGATCTTAGCCATAAGGCCGAGAAGCGATAAGGGAGCCCTTTTCTGCAATATTTACATGTGTAGGGACGACCCCGGAGCACTTGGGGCGGAGGGCGCAGGATTGGCGTAGGCGCCGCGGGGTGGCATTGGTCGGGGAGAATTCGCGTAGGGTCCTGCGGGGGTGTTTCCGAAGGCTTCCTTGTTTTCCTGCAGCAAGAAAAGTTTTGGGGGGGCGCGGGGGGCAGGACGGCCGGAGCAATTGCGTCCCCGGAGTCCGGAGGCGAGACAGTAAATTGCAACGCGGAGTCCTTCGCTAGGTCGTGCCATCTCTGTGAGCGACACACGAGACGTATTGCAAGCTCTCTCCCCGCTTCCCGGGAAAGGTCGGGCGCAATTTTCAAACATTCCGAAAATGGAGGGGGGCATCCAGGGCGGTAATAAAGGGCCCTTTTCGCCAGTATTCAGTGGTCGACAGTTTTTCGAAAAACGGGCTTCCTCTTCACTTCACTTCCTGTGTGGTAGAGATTTAAAATCGTGTGCTGTTCACTTACTTTGCATTAATCGTCATTAGTAAAAATACGCTTTCCTTATAAATAAATAAATACATAAATTAGGGTTTCTTCAAATATAAACAAATTAGGGTTTTCTTCAAATCGGAGAATAGGAATCGAAAAGGCTGTAAAAAAGTGGCGCTTTCAATTACACAAGATGGAAAACCAGATTTCTCCATTGTTTATATTTTCCATTTTCTCGAAAAAATCGCGGAAATGGGCATCGATTTCCGCGAAATTCGCAAAAAATTTCTGAAAATTTTTTTGCAAACATTTTTCCAATTTTTCCCGAGTGCTCGCGATCGGTCGTTTCCTCCGATGTATTGAGTTTCTTTTCCGTTCAATTTTTTTTCATCAAACACACACTCCTTTTACAAGAATTATCTTCGCATAAATTCTGTGGAAAGATTGGTGTTCAAAAACTAAGGTAAAAGAGTGGAACTCGCCTATTTCCGCGAGTCGATTCGCGTCGGGTCGTCTTGAATGACGCTCCTTGCCGGGAGCGCGCGCGCGCCATCTCTTCGGGGGGGAGGTAAACAGCTGGAAGGAAGGGGCGTCACACGCCAAAGTTTGAAACGTGATCCGGCGCCTCTCTTCAACAGTTGTCGTCGTCTCCAATGATGGAATACTGAGGAGACAAGACGTTGTTGTTGTTGACGTTGCATTGAAAGCAGAAAAAATAATTGCATTATTTTCACAAAATTGTATTTATTGTTACACTTACACTTTAAAGTGACGACGACTCTCTTCAGATGGGATTTTTTTTCTTCCCAAGTTTCTCTCCTTTTAATAATTCATTCCTTTTAATACTTCGTTGTGCTGCTTCAATTTGGATTACATTACTTTTGCTCCGCTCGCATGGAATAAAATCGCTTCTCTCCGCGAAAATGCAATTTCGCGAATATTTTTCCAGCCGGATCGCCTGAAATTTGCAAGTGCGAAAATAAATAATTTTCGCGGATCAATTTAAGCTTCAATCTGTTCTCATCAGCTTTTAAGTGGACCTTTTTAATGATGGGCCGATCCCGACGGTACTGCAATGCCGGGCCAACCCGCGGCAGGGATGGAGTAAACTCCGGGTACCCCGCCAATGTCCAAAAATCAGATTAATATTCTGGTCCCGCAATGCGGGACGTATCAGATATTAAGCTGATAAGAACAGATACTACACTTTGATCTTAGCCATAAGGCCGAGAAGCGATAAGGGAGCCCTTTTCTGCAATATTTACATGTGTAGGGACGACCCCGGAGCACTTGGGGCGGAGGGCGCAGGATTGGCGTAGGCGCCGCGGGGTGGCATTGGTCGGGGAGAATTCGCGTAGGGTCCTGCGGGGGTGTTTCCGAAGGCTTCCTTGTTTTCCTGCAGCAAGAAAAGTTTTGGGGGGGCGCGGGGGGCAGGACGGCCGGAGCAATTGCGTCCCCGGAGTCCGGAGGCGAGACAGTAAATTGCAACGCGGAGTCCTTCGCTAGGTCGTGCCATCTCTGTGAGCGACACACGAGACGTATTGCAAGCTCTCTCCCCGCTTCCCGGGAAAGGTCGGGCGCAATTTTCAAACATTCCGAAAATGGAGGGGGGCATCCAGGGCGGTAATAAAGGGCCCTTTTCGCCAGTATTCAGTGGTCGACAGTTTTTCGAAAAACGGGCTTCCTCTTCACTTCACTTCCTGTGTGGTAGAGATTTAAAATCGTGTGCTGTTCACTTACTTTGCATTAATCGTCATTAGTAAAAATACGCTTTCCTTATAAATAAATAAATACATAAATTAGGGTTTCTTCAAATATAAACAAATTAGGGTTTTCTTCAAATCGGAGAATAGGAATCGAAAAGGCTGTAAAAAAGTGGCGCTTTCAATTACACAAGATGGAAAACCAGATTTCTCCATTGTTTATATTTTCCATTTTCTCGAAAAAATCGCGGAAATGGGCATCGATTTCCGCGAAATTCGCAAAAAATTTCTGAAAATTTTTTTGCAAACATTTTTCCAATTTTTCCCGAGTGCTCGCGATCGGTCGTTTCCTCCGATGTATTGAGTTTCTTTTCCGTTCAATTTTTTTTCATCAAACACACACTCCTTTTACAAGAATTATCTTCGCATAAATTCTGTGGAAAGATTGGTGTTCAAAAACTAAGGTAAAAGAGTGGAACTCGCCTATTTCCGCGAGTCGATTCGCGTCGGGTCGTCTTGAATGACGCTCCTTGCCGGGAGCGCGCGCGCGCCATCTCTTCGGGGGGGAGGTAAACAGCTGGAAGGAAGGGGCGTCACACGCCAAAGTTTGAAACGTGATCCGGCGCCTCTCTTCAACAGTTGTCGTCGTCTCCAATGATGGAATACTGAGGAGACAAGACGTTGTTGTTGTTGACGTTGCATTGAAAGCAGAAAAAATAATTGCATTATTTTCACAAAATTGTATTTATTGTTACACTTACACTTTAAAGTGACGACGACTCTCTTCAGATGGGATTTTTTTTCTTCCCAAGTTTCTCTCCTTTTAATAATTCATTCCTTTTAATACTTCGTTGTGCTGCTTCAATTTGGATTACATTACTTTTGCTCCGCTCGCATGGAATAAAATCGCTTCTCTCCGCGAAAATGCAATTTCGCGAATATTTTTCCAGCCGGATCGCCTGAAATTTGCAAGTGCGAAAATAAATAATTTTCGCGGATCAATTTAAGCTTCAATCTGTTCTCATCAGCTTTTAAGTGGACCTTTTTAATGATGGGCCGATCCCGACGGTACTGCAATGCCGGGCCAACCCGCGGCAGGGATGGAGTAAACTCCGGGTACCCCGCCAATGTCCAAAAATCAGATTAATATTCTGGTCCCGCAATGCGGGACGTATCAGATATTAAGCTGATAAGAACAGATAATTCTTTCATACAGAGTTTTAAGCAACTTATAATTAATATATAATTTATACATGACCGGCTCCCTCCAAATGAGGGAGCCGGGGAACAAGTCTTTTTGCCCCTTTATTTTGGGGAAATATTATAATAATATAGGCTTCTCGCACGAGTGTTTTTTTTTATAAAATGTTTTATATGTTTAAGTCTCTCACGGGGAGGGTTTACACTTTTGGGGGGGGCCGTTTATACACCACGGCGTGGCCATTCATACACTATGGCTCATAGAGTAAATAAAAGAGAAAGGGGACAGAGAAAGGTTTTACAATGAAGAAGTATGGAAAGAGGGGGGGAAATGATTTTACACGACTTCACTTTTGTCCTTTCCTTTTCAGCCTCCGGAGCCGTCTTCATACTGTCTATGTCCCGTGATGTGTTCGACGTAGCAGTCCCGGGTCCAGCGGATGACGTCGCTGACCATCAGTCGCCGCATGGTGGTGCAGAATCGTCGAGGTAGGCCCAGGGACTTCAGGACGGGGTCGTTCTGCGAGTCCCACGTCCCCAGGCTTCCCACGACGATGGCGGCGACCGATGACCGGTATCCCTGCTGGCGGATGGTCTCTGCCAGGGCGGCGTACTTCTCCTCCTTCGCGGTCCTGGCTGCCAGCAGAGCTCCCTCGTTGTTCTCGAACGGTACTGCTACGTCGATCAATGTCACAGTCTTGTCGGCCTGGTTAGTTATAACCAGGTCTGGTCTAAGAGTCGAGTCAGTGCCAGGTACTTGTTTGTTGACTCTGATTTCATCGTCACCTTTTCCCCGGCGTCCAATCAGAGCCCTGTGTAGTCGGTCTTGGACAGCATTATGTCTATGCTGCCACGTCCTTGAGTGCATCGTGCAGTGATTAACGACGTGGGGCAGGGTCTCCTCCGCGTAGCCACATCGCCGACACCGCTTGTCCCCGTTGGTTTCCCAACGGCGACAGGCATTGAGCGGGAGCAGATCGAGCCGAGCCCTAAAGATGAACCTCCAATCACAAAACCTGGTGTATCTCCCTCCTGCCAGGAAGTGATTGGAGGCTTCAGATTTCGCCGAGGCACGAATGACTTTCCCTTGATCGGGCTTGGCGCTTACCTTGTTCAGGTAGTAGCGCCGCACCGCGATCTTCAGGGCACCCGTCAGTTGCCTTACGGCCTTCGGAGGAACCCTGATGAAGGGGGGGCGGTCTTCAGCCCCGTCATTCATGTCCCGGAACGAAATCTGCATCTCCCTTAGCTCGTCCGACCATCTCCAGCTCAAGCCTATGCGCGCGGCGATACGGCGTGACGCGGAGCGAACCTGCGTGAAGAGGGAACTGAAGTCGCCGCTTTCCCTTCCAAAGTCATCCCGCAGACTACCACTAAGGTACTCTGCGAGATCACCGGTGGTTGGCGGTCTCCTCAGCTTCCTCCGCACTACCTCCTTCAGGCGACCCCAGGCGAGCACTCTCACGTTGGGGTCACGGGAATGGAGGAGTCGATATCCCTGCACGATGGTCAATATGTCAGTCAAGTCGGAAAGAGGGAGAAGACCTGCGCCGCCGTGTTGATGGCCAATGAAGACCATCTCAGGCGATGCCCTTTTGGGCAAATGGAGCCAGCCCTTTGCGCAGGCCTTCAGCCTCTTGTCGATGTCGGTCAAGTTTTTCTTTTTAACATTACCAGCCCGCAAGATGAATTCCAGCCTGGGCAGAAGGAAGATGTTGGTCGCGGCGATCTTCTGCCACGGGGCGAGGAGTGACTCGTCGATCTTCTTGACGTCCTCGCCCAAGCGCACCAGGTCCTCCTCGGGGGTCTGGTCCACGTGGAACCCGAACGGGACCCCGAGGTACCGGTACGCTTCGCCGTCCTTCAGGCTGGAAATGGCCGCCCCATTGTAAAACCTTTCTCTGTCCCCTTTCTCTTTTATTTACTCTATGAGCCATAGTGTATGAATGGCCACGCCGTGGTGTATAAACGGCCCCCCCCAAAAGTGTAAACCCTCCCCGTGAGAGACTTAAACATATAAAACATTTTATAAAAAAAAACACTCGTGCGAGAAGCCTATATTATTATAATATTTCCCCAAAATAAAGGGGCAAAAAGACTTGTTCCCCGGCTCCCTCATTTGGAGGGAGCCGGTCATGTATAAATTATATATTAATTATAAGTTGCTTAAAACTCTGTATGAAAGAATTATCTGTTCTTATCAGCTTAATATCTGATACGTCCCGCATTGCGGGACCAGAATATTAATCTGATTTTTGGACATTGGCGGGGTACCCGGAGTTTACTCCATCCCTGCCGCGGGTTGGCCCGGCATTGCAGTACCGTCGGGATCGGCCCATCATTAAAAAGGTCCACTTAAAAGCTGATGAGAACAGATTGAAGCTTAAATTGATCCGCGAAAATTATTTATTTTCGCACTTGCAAATTTCAGGCGATCCGGCTGGAAAAATATTCGCGAAATTGCATTTTCGCGGAGAGAAGCGATTTTATTCCATGCGAGCGGAGCAAAAGTAATGTAATCCAAATTGAAGCAGCACAACGAAGTATTAAAAGGAATGAATTATTAAAAGGAGAGAAACTTGGGAAGAAAAAAAATCCCATCTGAAGAGAGTCGTCGTCACTTTAAAGTGTAAGTGTAACAATAAATACAATTTTGTGAAAATAATGCAATTATTTTTTCTGCTTTCAATGCAACGTCAACAACAACAACGTCTTGTCTCCTCAGTATTCCATCATTGGAGACGACGACAACTGTTGAAGAGAGGCGCCGGATCACGTTTCAAACTTTGGCGTGTGACGCCCCTTCCTTCCAGCTGTTTACCTCCCCCCCGAAGAGATGGCGCGCGCGCGCTCCCGGCAAGGAGCGTCATTCAAGACGACCCGACGCGAATCGACTCGCGGAAATAGGCGAGTTCCACTCTTTTACCTTAGTTTTTGAACACCAATCTTTCCACAGAATTTATGCGAAGATAATTCTTGTAAAAGGAGTGTGTGTTTGATGAAAAAAAATTGAACGGAAAAGAAACTCAATACATCGGAGGAAACGACCGATCGCGAGCACTCGGGAAAAATTGGAAAAATGTTTGCAGAACAGATACTACACTTTGATCTTAGCCATAAGGCCGAGAAGCGATAAGGGAGCCCTTTTCTGCAATATTTACATGTGTAGGGACGACCCCGGAGCACTTGGGGCGGAGGGCGCAGGATTGGCGTAGGCGCCGCGGGGTGGCATTGGTCGGGGAGAATTCGCGTAGGGTCCTGCGGGGGTGTTTCCGAAGGCTTCCTTGTTTTCCTGCAGCAAGAAAAGTTTTGGGGGGGCGCGGGGGGCAGGACGGCCGGAGCAATTGCGTCCCCGGAGTCCGGAGGCGAGACAGTAAATTGCAACGCGGAGTCCTTCGCTAGGTCGTGCCATCTCTGTGAGCGACACACGAGACGTATTGCAAGCTCTCTCCCCGCTTCCCGGGAAAGGTCGGGCGCAATTTTCAAACATTCCGAAAATGGAGGGGGGCATCCAGGGCGGTAATAAAGGGCCCTTTTCGCCAGTATTCAGTGGTCGACAGTTTTTCGAAAAACGGGCTTCCTCTTCACTTCACTTCCTGTGTGGTAGAGATTTAAAATCGTGTGCTGTTCACTTACTTTGCATTAATCGTCATTAGTAAAAATACGCTTTCCTTATAAATAAATAAATACATAAATTAGGGTTTCTTCAAATATAAACAAATTAGGGTTTTCTTCAAATCGGAGAATAGGAATCGAAAAGGCTGTAAAAAAGTGGCGCTTTCAATTACACAAGATGGAAAACCAGATTTCTCCATTGTTTATATTTTCCATTTTCTCGAAAAAATCGCGGAAATGGGCATCGATTTCCGCGAAATTCGCAAAAAATTTCTGAAAATTTTTTTGCAAACATTTTTCCAATTTTTCCCGAGTGCTCGCGATCGGTCGTTTCCTCCGATGTATTGAGTTTCTTTTCCGTTCAATTTTTTTTCATCAAACACACACTCCTTTTACAAGAATTATCTTCGCATAAATTCTGTGGAAAGATTGGTGTTCAAAAACTAAGGTAAAAGAGTGGAACTCGCCTATTTCCGCGAGTCGATTCGCGTCGGGTCGTCTTGAATGACGCTCCTTGCCGGGAGCGCGCGCGCGCCATCTCTTCGGGGGGGAGGTAAACAGCTGGAAGGAAGGGGCGTCACACGCCAAAGTTTGAAACGTGATCCGGCGCCTCTCTTCAACAGTTGTCGTCGTCTCCAATGATGGAATACTGAGGAGACAAGACGTTGTTGTTGTTGACGTTGCATTGAAAGCAGAAAAAATAATTGCATTATTTTCACAAAATTGTATTTATTGTTACACTTACACTTTAAAGTGACGACGACTCTCTTCAGATGGGATTTTTTTTCTTCCCAAGTTTCTCTCCTTTTAATAATTCATTCCTTTTAATACTTCGTTGTGCTGCTTCAATTTGGATTACATTACTTTTGCTCCGCTCGCATGGAATAAAATCGCTTCTCTCCGCGAAAATGCAATTTCGCGAATATTTTTCCAGCCGGATCGCCTGAAATTTGCAAGTGCGAAAATAAATAATTTTCGCGGATCAATTTAAGCTTCAATCTGTTCTCATCAGCTTTTAAGTGGACCTTTTTAATGATGGGCCGATCCCGACGGTACTGCAATGCCGGGCCAACCCGCGGCAGGGATGGAGTAAACTCCGGGTACCCCGCCAATGTCCAAAAATCAGATTAATATTCTGGTCCCGCAATGCGGGACGTATCAGATATTAAGCTGATAAGAACAGATTTAAAATGTTTATTTGAAAATTCTTTCATACAGAGTTTTAAGCAACTTATAATTAATATATAATTTATACATGACCGGCTCCCTCCAAATGAGGGAGCCGGGGAACAAGTCTTTTTGCCCCTTTATTTTGGGGAAATATTATAATAATATAGGCTTCTCGCACGAGTGTTTTTTTTTATAAAATGTTTTATATGTTTAAGTCTCTCACGGGGAGGGTTTACACTTTTGGGGGGGGCCGTTTATACACCACGGCGTGGCCATTCATACACTATGGCTCATAGAGTAAATAAAAGAGAAAGGGGACAGAGAAAGGTTTTACAATGAAGAAGTATGGAAAGAGGGAGGAAATGATTTTACACGACTTCACTTTTGTCCTTTCCTTTTCAGCCTCCGGAGCCGTCTTCATACTGTCTATGTCCCGTGATGTGTTCGACGTAGCAGTCCCGGGTCCAGCGGATGACGTCGCTGACCATCAGTCGCCGCATGGTGGTGCAGAATCGTCGAGGTAGGCCCAGGGACTTCAGGACGGGGTCGTTCTGCGAGTCCCACGTCCCCAGGCTTCCCACGACGATGGCGGCGACCGATGACCGGTATCCCTGCTGGCGGATGGTCTCTGCCAGGGCGGCGTACTTCTCCTCCTTCGCGGTCCTGGCTGCCAGCAGAGCTCCCTCGTTGTTCTCGAACGGTACTGCTACGTCGATCAATGTCACAGTCTTGTCGGCCTGGTTAGTTATAACCAGGTCTGGTCTAAGAGTCGAGTCAGTGCCAGGTACTTGTTTGTTGACTCTGATTTCATCGTCACCTTTTCCCCGGCGTCCAATCAGAGCCCTGTGTAGTCGGTCTTGGACAGCATTATGTCTATGCTGCCACGTCCTTGAGTGCATCGTGCAGTGATTAACGACGTGGGGCAGGGTCTCCTCCGCGTAGCCACATCGCCGACACCGCTTGTCCCCGTTGGTTTCCCAACGGCGACAGGCATTGAGCGGGAGCAGATCGAGCCGAGCCCTAAAGATGAACCTCCAATCACAAAACCTGGTGTATCTCCCTCCTGCCAGGAAGTGATTGGAGGCTTCAGATTTCGCCGAGGCACGAATGACTTTCCCTTGATCGGGCTTGGCGCTTACCTTGTTCAGGTAGTAGCGCCGCACCGCGATCTTCAGGGCACCCGTCAGTTGCCTTACGGCCTTCGGAGGAACCCTGATGAAGGGGGGGCGGTCTTCAGCCCCGTCATTCATGTCCCGGAACGAAATCTGCATCTCCCTTAGCTCGTCCGACCATCTCCAGCTCAAGCCTATGCGCGCGGCGATACGGCGTGACGCGGAGCGAACCTGCGTGAAGAGGGAACTGAAGTCGCCGCTTTCCCTTCCAAAGTCATCCCGCAGACTACCACTAAGGTACTCTGCGAGATCACCGGTGGTTGGCGGTCTCCTCAGCTTCCTCCGCACTACCTCCTTCAGGCGACCCCAGGCGAGCACTCTCACGTTGGGGTCACGGGAATGGAGGAGTCGATATCCCTGCACGATGGTCAATATGTCAGTCAAGTCGGAAAGAGGGAGAAGACCTGCGCCGCCGTGTTGATGGCCAATGAAGACCATCTCAGGCGATGCCCTTTTGGGCAAATGGAGCCAGCCCTTTGCGCAGGCCTTCAGCCTCTTGTCGATGTCGGTCAAGTTTTTCTTTTTAACATTACCAGCCCGCAAGATGAATTCCAGCCTGGGCAGAAGGAAGATGTTGGTCGCGGCGATCTTCTGCCACGGGGCGAGGAGTGACTCGTCGATCTTCTTGACGTCCTCGCCCAAGCGCACCAGGTCCTCCTCGGGGGTCTGGTCCACGTGGAACCCGAACGGGACCCCGAGGTACCGGTACGCTTCGCCGTCCTTCAGGCTGGAAATGGCCGCCCCCTGGATGGTGAGTTGGGACGGCTGCACGGGCTGGTTTGCTGCAAAGTTGAGGTCCAGCGTTGCGCACTTGCTTGGCTTGAACTGTAGACCTGCAGCGGTCGCCTCTTCTCCCGCGATGTTCAGCAGGCGCTGCAGGTGCTCCTGGTCCCGGGCCACCAGCACCAAGTCGTCCGCGTAGGCCAGGATGGCGATGTTTTGCCCCTGGACGACGACTCCGGACTTGCCTGCCTCACCAGCGACCGCCCGTATCACCGGCTCCATTCCCAAGTTGAAAATGGTCGGTGATAACGGGCACCCCTGCTTGACACCGGCGCAGATGTCGATGACGCCGGTGTCGCCGCTGGTCGTCTTCACGACCGTGGAGCCCTTCTGCAACTCCTCCACGGTCCTCCTCATCTCCTCAGGCAAGTCCATCCTCCTCAGGGTGTTCTGGAGGTGTTGGTGCGGGATGGACCCGAACGCGTTCCGTAGGTCAAGCCAAGCCAGTGCGATTCGGGAACGTCTGCGTCTCATTTCGTCAACAGCTGCCTGAAGGGTGAAATTGTGCTCGTGGCACCCCTCGAACTCCCGGAAGCCCTTTTGAGCCGGGTGCATCTTCTTCCCGCTGACCGCCCAAGATAGTATGCGGTCAGCAAGCACCCCGGCGTACAGCTTGGCGATGGTGTTGCCAAGCGCTATGGGCCTCCAGTTGCCGATGTCCTGGCGGTCCCCCCCTTTGTGCAGGAGGACAGTCCGAGAGGTCTTCCACGCGGCCGGTGTCCTGGCCTCCTTCAGGCATCTGTTGAAGATAAAAGAGAGAATTCGTCCATGTCTATCGACCGCCCTCAGGTCGCCGTAGGTGAGGCCATCGGGGCCCGGGGCGGTGTTCTTGGTTCTAGACATGCGTCTCGTCACTTCCTCAGGAGTGATCCTTTCGAGGAGCAGTTTCTTCTCGGTCTCCGTCGTGCGACGGTAGACCGAGTCGTCACCCTCGTCCTCCAAGCCCCCCATCCCGACATTCCCGTAGACTTGGCGGAAATGCTTTTCCACCTCCTCCGCGGGAATGTCGCAATAGGGTGACTTATCGGACAGGATGCTCTCCACTGCCCTCCTGGGATGACTCCTGAAGAGTTTCTGTATGTCCGACGCCTTTTTCGCGTCGTAGTCAGCTACTTGTCTGCGTCTTGGTGGTTGTCTGTGCACGACGTTTCGTGGCCGAGGAGCTTCCCCTCCGTCCGCAGGTTTCGCCTCCCTCTTCCTCTCCGCCTGGGTGGTGGCCACCAGATCCTGCACCACGACCTCGAACTCCTCCCATGACTGGCCGGATGTGCTGGCCAGTCGGTCGAGCCACAGCTTCTCCTTCTGCTGTATCGGTGGCTCGACCTGTCGTGGTGCTCCTTCTGCTGCGTCTGGAGCTGGCGGCGGCGATGTTGCTGCGTCCACAGGCGGCGGTGACCCGGTGTCGTTAAGGTCACCGACTTCAGGAGGCTGCCCCGGCGCCAGGTCTTCGGCCGGAGCGTCTGCTGCTGCGTCTGGATCGGAGGGTTGCGCCTCGGTCACGTTGGGCGGCGTCGTGCATCTAACTGTCTCCTCGATTGCCTCCTGAAGGGGGGCAATCAAGGGGGGAGGTCTCTTGTGGGTCACCATGTGGTTCGCAAGCCCGCGACGGGTAGCGCATGCGAAATCGCATGCCCCGCACCGATGCGAGAGTGCAACACGTCCGTCCGCAGCCTTACGTATCCCCCCTTTGAGGCAGGGATGAGTGGACGGCTTGCGGCCGATAGTCCCACCGCAGATGGAGCAGGCGTTCACCGACGTGAGTCGGTGGCCGTGCTGCTCCATCAGGTGCCGGACGAGACTTCTCCGCATCGCCGTCCACTCCGTAGCGCGGAAGGACATGCTGCATCCCACCTCGGTGCAGGTTAACGTGTCCGCCACGGGAAAGTAAACCACAAGTTGATTGTCGATTCTCCTGGCCGACACCGCGGTGCCGGTCAGGAGAAGCGCCGGGACCCTGTCAGTCGTTTGGGGGGCGGGGGCAGTCGGGGGAATCGGGGGGGGAGAATCCAGCGCCGGACGTCTGGACGAAGAAGAATCCGGAGGCGTCGTGAAGTCGTCGAGGGAGAGAGGGGAAGAAGAACGGGACTTGGGGGGAGAATAGGTGACGTCCGAGAGCGGGGAGAAGGTCTCAAGGGAAGGCTTTCGGACGCCGGATGGAGAAGAAGAAGAAGAAGAAACGGGGGAGCCATAGTGTATGATTTTCCGCGGGCGACGCGTCCTACGCGCCGAAGCGCTTTCGGACGCGCCGTCCGGTGGTGTATGGGGAGGGGAGGAGTCGGGCTCTGACGCCTCGACTTTCCTCCTCCGCGGAGTGCGAGAGGAGGAGGGGGGGGCGGAGGAACTAGCACGCGATGGTGCTTTTCTAACGGCCCCCGCCCCCCCGTTTTTACGGGGAGGACGTGGGGGCATGGGAGGGCGTTAAGTCATGGCACAAACGGGGCCTGGCGGACGATATTCCACGGCCTGAAGGACCGTGGTACGTTGTTTTGAAAATTGTCCTTTTAAGGACACAAAAAAATTCAAAAGATATAAATGCTGAAGGCCAAGGGGGGCGACGGAGGGCTTTTCCGCGGTCTGAGGGACTGCGGAACGAAAATTTTCAAAAATACAAATTTAAATTAAGCGCGTGGCGTCCACCTGAATGAAGTCCAGGCGGCCGCCGAGGGATGGCGCTGAAGGCGCTCAACCCGCTTCTCGGCCCGTATGGGTGGGATCGGGAGGAAATTTGAATTTACCGGGGTTTTGAAATGACGGTTTTGTGGAAGATGAAGTCTTCCACAAATACCGGACGGGGGGGAGGGGGTCAATCGAACCGATCGGGCGTGAAGCGCGCCGAACGGTCGCTTGACCGGCGTCGCGGCCGAAAAGGAAACCGCGCGCCGTTCAAATCACCCGCTCTGCGCCGATCCGTACGGGATCGACGGAGGGTGCTCCCGGGGGCCCTGAGGGGGTCCGGGGGCCTCGGTGCTCAAGCTACCGGTCCGGAGGGGACCTGGCAGTGCACCGGGGGCCGGGGAACGTCCGGTGCTCAGCCTACCGGTCCTGAAGGGACCCGGCGGTGCACCGGGGGCGGGGGCCTGCGCCGGGCCTTAGGGGCCCGGCGTCGAGCCCGGGGAGGTTATCACCCCAAGTGGGCGTGGGGAACGGTCCGTGAGCGACCGGGGAGCCCTGAGGGGGCGGTGGGTCCCACGGTCCGCCTTGAAGAGGCAATGGACCGTGGGGCCATCGGGGGTCGAAAGAGGGGCTACTGGGCAGAGCAGGCGCCTAGTGTCCTGTTGCCCCTTCCCTCTGGGAGTGTCCCGGGGGGCTTACCGTTGGTCGGGGCCCGTCCGGGATTCCTCAGAGAGGCTAGAAAGGTCCAAAAGCGGTAGATCTGTTCATTTAAAAATTTGAATTTGGCGGGCGAAAAAGAAGAAAGTTAAGGGGATTAAGCTGATAAGAACAGATACTACACTTTGATCTTAGCCATAAGGCCGAGAAGCGATAAGGGAGCCCTTTTCTGCAATATTTACATGTGTAGGGACGACCCCGGAGCACTTGGGGCGGAGGGCGCAGGATTGGCGTAGGCGCCGCGGGGTGGCATTGGTCGGGGAGAATTCGCGTAGGGTCCTGCGGGGGTGTTTCCGAAGGCTTCCTTGTTTTCCTGCAGCAAGAAAAGTTTTGGGGGGGCGCGGGGGGCAGGACGGCCGGAGCAATTGCGTCCCCGGAGTCCGGAGGCGAGACAGTAAATTGCAACGCGGAGTCCTTCGCTAGGTCGTGCCATCTCTGTGAGCGACACACGAGACGTATTGCAAGCTCTCTCCCCGCTTCCCGGGAAAGGTCGGGCGCAATTTTCAAACATTCCGAAAATGGAGGGGGGCATCCAGGGCGGTAATAAAGGGCCCTTTTCGCCAGTATTCAGTGGTCGACAGTTTTTCGAAAAACGGGCTTCCTCTTCACTTCACTTCCTGTGTGGTAGAGATTTAAAATCGTGTGCTGTTCACTTACTTTGCATTAATCGTCATTAGTAAAAATACGCTTTCCTTATAAATAAATAAATACATAAATTAGGGTTTCTTCAAATATAAACAAATTAGGGTTTTCTTCAAATCGGAGAATAGGAATCGAAAAGGCTGTAAAAAAGTGGCGCTTTCAATTACACAAGATGGAAAACCAGATTTCTCCATTGTTTATATTTTCCATTTTCTCGAAAAAATCGCGGAAATGGGCATCGATTTCCGCGAAATTCGCAAAAAATTTCTGAAAATTTTTTTGCAAACATTTTTCCAATTTTTCCCGAGTGCTCGCGATCGGTCGTTTCCTCCGATGTATTGAGTTTCTTTTCCGTTCAATTTTTTTTCATCAAACACACACTCCTTTTACAAGAATTATCTTCGCATAAATTCTGTGGAAAGATTGGTGTTCAAAAACTAAGGTAAAAGAGTGGAACTCGCCTATTTCCGCGAGTCGATTCGCGTCGGGTCGTCTTGAATGACGCTCCTTGCCGGGAGCGCGCGCGCGCCATCTCTTCGGGGGGGAGGTAAACAGCTGGAAGGAAGGGGCGTCACACGCCAAAGTTTGAAACGTGATCCGGCGCCTCTCTTCAACAGTTGTCGTCGTCTCCAATGATGGAATACTGAGGAGACAAGACGTTGTTGTTGTTGACGTTGCATTGAAAGCAGAAAAAATAATTGCATTATTTTCACAAAATTGTATTTATTGTTACACTTACACTTTAAAGTGACGACGACTCTCTTCAGATGGGATTTTTTTTCTTCCCAAGTTTCTCTCCTTTTAATAATTCATTCCTTTTAATACTTCGTTGTGCTGCTTCAATTTGGATTACATTACTTTTGCTCCGCTCGCATGGAATAAAATCGCTTCTCTCCGCGAAAATGCAATTTCGCGAATATTTTTCCAGCCGGATCGCCTGAAATTTGCAAGTGCGAAAATAAATAATTTTCGCGGATCAATTTAAGCTTCAATCTGTTCTCATCAGCTTTTAAGTGGACCTTTTTAATGATGGGCCGATCCCGACGGTACTGCAATGCCGGGCCAACCCGCGGCAGGGATGGAGTAAACTCCGGGTACCCCGCCAATGTCCAAAAATCAGATTAATATTCTGGTCCCGCAATGCGGGACGTATCAGATATTAAGCTGATAAGAACAGATTTAAAATGTTTATTTGAAAATTCTTTCATACAGAGTTTTAAGCAACTTATAATTAATATATAATTTATACATGACCGGCTCCCTCCAAATGAGGGAGCCGGGGAACAAGTCTTTTTGCCCCTTTATTTTGGGGAAATATTATAATAATATAGGCTTCTCGCACGAGTGTTTTTTTTTATAAAATGTTTTATATGTTTAAGTCTCTCACGGGGAGGGTTTACACTTTTGGGGGGGGCCGTTTATACACCACGGCGTGGCCATTCATACACTATGGCTCATAGAGTAAATAAAAGAGAAAGGGGACAGAGAAAGGTTTTACAATGAAGAAGTATGGAAAGAGGGGGGGAAATGATTTTACACGACTTCACTTTTGTCCTTTCCTTTTCAGCCTCCGGAGCCGTCTTCATACTGTCTATGTCCCGTGATGTGTTCGACGTAGCAGTCCCGGGTCCAGCGGATGACGTCGCTGACCATCAGTCGCCGCATGGTGGTGCAGAATCGTCGAGGTAGGCCCAGGGACTTCAGGACGGGGTCGTTCTGCGAGTCCCACGTCCCCAGGCTTCCCACGACGATGGCGGCGACCGATGACCGGTATCCCTGCTGGCGGATGGTCTCTGCCAGGGCGGCGTACTTCTCCTCCTTCGCGGTCCTGGCTGCCAGCAGAGCTCCCTCGTTGTTCTCGAACGGTACTGCTACGTCGATCAATGTCACAGTCTTGTCGGCCTGGTTAGTTATAACCAGGTCTGGTCTAAGAGTCGAGTCAGTGCCAGGTACTTGTTTGTTGACTCTGATTTCATCGTCACCTTTTCCCCGGCGTCCAATCAGAGCCCTGTGTAGTCGGTCTTGGACAGCATTATGTCTATGCTGCCACGTCCTTGAGTGCATCGTGCAGTGATTAACGACGTGGGGCAGGGTCTCCTCCGCGTAGCCACATCGCCGACACCGCTTGTCCCCGTTGGTTTCCCAACGGCGACAGGCATTGAGCGGGAGCAGATCGAGCCGAGCCCTAAAGATGAACCTCCAATCACAAAACCTGGTGTATCTCCCTCCTGCCAGGAAGTGATTGGAGGCTTCAGATTTCGCCGAGGCACGAATGACTTTCCCTTGATCGGGCTTGGCGCTTACCTTGTTCAGGTAGTAGCGCCGCACCGCGATCTTCAGGGCACCCGTCAGTTGCCTTACGGCCTTCGGAGGAACCCTGATGAAGGGGGGGCGGTCTTCAGCCCCGTCATTCATGTCCCGGAACGAAATCTGCATCTCCCTTAGCTCGTCCGACCATCTCCAGCTCAAGCCTATGCGCGCGGCGATACGGCGTGACGCGGAGCGAACCTGCGTGAAGAGGGAACTGAAGTCGCCGCTTTCCCTTCCAAAGTCATCCCGCAGACTACCACTAAGGTACTCTGCGAGATCACCGGTGGTTGGCGGTCTCCTCAGCTTCCTCCGCACTACCTCCTTCAGGCGACCCCAGGCGAGCACTCTCACGTTGGGGTCACGGGAATGGAGGAGTCGATATCCCTGCACGATGGTCAATATGTCAGTCAAGTCGGAAAGAGGGAGAAGACCTGCGCCGCCGTGTTGATGGCCAATGAAGACCATCTCAGGCGATGCCCTTTTGGGCAAATGGAGCCAGCCCTTTGCGCAGGCCTTCAGCCTCTTGTCGATGTCGGTCAAGTTTTTCTTTTTAACATTACCAGCCCGCAAGATGAATTCCAGCCTGGGCAGAAGGAAGATGTTGGTCGCGGCGATCTTCTGCCACGGGGCGAGGAGTGACTCGTCGATCTTCTTGACGTCCTCGCCCAAGCGCACCAGGTCCTCCTCGGGGGTCTGGTCCACGTGGAACCCGAACGGGACCCCGAGGTACCGGTACGCTTCGCCGTCCTTCAGGCTGGAAATGGCCGCCCCCTGGATGGTGAGTTGGGACGGCTGCACGGGCTGGTTTGCTGCAAAGTTGAGGTCCAGCGTTGCGCACTTGCTTGGCTTGAACTGTAGACCTGCAGCGGTCGCCTCTTCTCCCGCGATGTTCAGCAGGCGCTGCAGGTGCTCCTGGTCCCGGGCCACCAGCACCAAGTCGTCCGCGTAGGCCAGGATGGCGATGTTTTGCCCCTGGACGACGACTCCGGACTTGCCTGCCTCACCAGCGACCGCCCGTATCACCGGCTCCATTCCCAAGTTGAAAATGGTCGGTGATAACGGGCACCCCTGCTTGACACCGGCGCAGATGTCGATGACGCCGGTGTCGCCGCTGGTCGTCTTCACGACCGTGGAGCCCTTCTGCAACTCCTCCACGGTCCTCCTCATCTCCTCAGGCAAGTCCATCCTCCTCAGGGTGTTCTGGAGGTGTTGGTGCGGGATGGACCCGAACGCGTTCCGTAGGTCAAGCCAAGCCAGTGCGATTCGGGAACGTCTGCGTCTCATTTCGTCAACAGCTGCCTGAAGGGTGAAATTGTGCTCGTGGCACCCCTCGAACTCCCGGAAGCCCTTTTGAGCCGGGTGCATCTTCTTCCCGCTGACCGCCCAAGATAGTATGCGGTCAGCAAGCACCCCGGCGTACAGCTTGGCGATGGTGTTGCCAAGCGCTATGGGCCTCCAGTTGCCGATGTCCTGGCGGTCCCCCCCTTTGTGCAGGAGGACAGTCCGAGAGGTCTTCCACGCGGCCGGTGTCCTGGCCTCCTTCAGGCATCTGTTGAAGATAAAAGAGAGAATTCGTCCATGTCTATCGACCGCCCTCAGGTCGCCGTAGGTGAGGCCATCGGGGCCCGGGGCGGTGTTCTTGGTTCTAGACATGCGTCTCGTCACTTCCTCAGGAGTGATCCTTTCGAGGAGCAGTTTCTTCTCGGTCTCCGTCGTGCGACGGTAGACCGAGTCGTCACCCTCGTCCTCCAAGCCCCCCATCCCGACATTCCCGTAGACTTGGCGGAAATGCTTTTCCACCTCCTCCGCGGGAATGTCGCAATAGGGTGACTTATCGGACAGGATGCTCTCCACTGCCCTCCTGGGATGACTCCTGAAGAGTTTCTGTATGTCCGACGCCTTTTTCGCGTCGTAGTCAGCTACTTGTCTGCGTCTTGGTGGTTGTCTGTGCACGACGTTTCGTGGCCGAGGAGCTTCCCCTCCGTCCGCAGGTTTCGCCTCCCTCTTCCTCTCCGCCTGGGTGGTGGCCACCAGATCCTGCACCACGACCTCGAACTCCTCCCATGACTGGCCGGATGTGCTGGCCAGTCGGTCGAGCCACAGCTTCTCCTTCTGCTGTATCGGTGGCTCGACCTGTCGTGGTGCTCCTTCTGCTGCGTCTGGAGCTGGCGGCGGCGATGTTGCTGCGTCCACAGGCGGCGGTGACCCGGTGTCGTTAAGGTCACCGACTTCAGGAGGCTGCCCCGGCGCCAGGTCTTCGGCCGGAGCGTCTGCTGCTGCGTCTGGATCGGAGGGTTGCGCCTCGGTCACGTTGGGCGGCGTCGTGCATCTAACTGTCTCCTCGATTGCCTCCTGAAGGGGGGCAATCAAGGGGGGAGGTCTCTTGTGGGTCACCATGTGGTTCGCAAGCCCGCGACGGGTAGCGCATGCGAAATCGCATGCCCCGCACCGATGCGAGAGTGCAACACGTCCGTCCGCAGCCTTACGTATCCCCCCTTTGAGGCAGGGATGAGTGGACGGCTTGCGGCCGATAGTCCCACCGCAGATGGAGCAGGCGTTCACCGACGTGAGTCGGTGGCCGTGCTGCTCCATCAGGTGCCGGACGAGACTTCTCCGCATCGCCGTCCACTCCGTAGCGCGGAAGGACATGCTGCATCCCACCTCGGTGCAGGTTAACGTGTCCGCCACGGGAAAGTAAACCACAAGTTGATTGTCGATTCTCCTGGCCGACACCGCGGTGCCGGTCAGGAGAAGCGCCGGGACCCTGTCAGTCGTTTGGGGGGCGGGGGCAGTCGGGGGAATCGGGGGGGGAGAATCCAGCGCCGGACGTCTGGACGAAGAAGAATCCGGAGGCGTCGTGAAGTCGTCGAGGGAGAGAGGGGAAGAAGAACGGGACTTGGGGGGAGAATAGGTGACGTCCGAGAGCGGGGAGAAGGTCTCAAGGGAAGGCTTTCGGACGCCGGATGGAGAAGAAGAAGAAGAAGAAACGGGGGAGCCATAGTGTATGATTTTCCGCGGGCGACGCGTCCTACGCGCCGAAGCGCTTTCGGACGCGCCGTCCGGTGGTGTATGGGGAGGGGAGGAGTCGGGCTCTGACGCCTCGACTTTCCTCCTCCGCGGAGTGCGAGAGGAGGAGGGGGGGGCGGAGGAACTAGCACGCGATGGTGCTTTTCTAACGGCCCCCGCCCCCCCGTTTTTACGGGGAGGACGTGGGGGCATGGGAGGGCGTTAAGTCATGGCACAAACGGGGCCTGGCGGACGATATTCCACGGCCTGAAGGACCGTGGTACGTTGTTTTGAAAATTGTCCTTTTAAGGACACAAAAAAATTCAAAAGATATAAATGCTGAAGGCCAAGGGGGGCGACGGAGGGCTTTTCCGCGGTCTGAGGGACTGCGGAACGAAAATTTTCAAAAATACAAATTTAAATTAAGCGCGTGGCGTCCACCTGAATGAAGTCCAGGCGGCCGCCGAGGGATGGCGCTGAAGGCGCTCAACCCGCTTCTCGGCCCGTATGGGTGGGATCGGGAGGAAATTTGAATTTACCGGGGTTTTGAAATGACGGTTTTGTGGAAGATGAAGTCTTCCACAAATACCGGACGGGGGGGAGGGGGTCAATCGAACCGATCGGGCGTGAAGCGCGCCGAACGGTCGCTTGACCGGCGTCGCGGCCGAAAAGGAAACCGCGCGCCGTTCAAATCACCCGCTCTGCGCCGATCCGTACGGGATCGACGGAGGGTGCTCCCGGGGGCCCTGAGGGGGTCCGGGGGCCTCGGTGCTCAAGCTACCGGTCCGGAGGGGACCTGGCAGTGCACCGGGGGCCGGGGAACGTCCGGTGCTCAGCCTACCGGTCCTGAAGGGACCCGGCGGTGCACCGGGGGCGGGGGCCTGCGCCGGGCCTTAGGGGCCCGGCGTCGAGCCCGGGGAGGTTATCACCCCAAGTGGGCGTGGGGAACGGTCCGTGAGCGACCGGGGAGCCCTGAGGGGGCGGTGGGTCCCACGGTCCGCCTTGAAGAGGCAATGGACCGTGGGGCCATCGGGGGTCGAAAGAGGGGCTACTGGGCAGAGCAGGCGCCTAGTGTCCTGTTGCCCCTTCCCTCTGGGAGTGTCCCGGGGGGCTTACCGTTGGTCGGGGCCCGTCCGGGATTCCTCAGAGAGGCTAGAAAGGTCCAAAAGCGGTAGATCTGTTCATTTAAAAATTTGAATTTGGCGGGCGAAAAAGAAGAAAGTTAAGGGGATTAAGCTGATAAGAACAGATACTACACTTTGATCTTAGCCATAAGGCCGAGAAGCGATAAGGGAGCCCTTTTCTGCAATATTTACATGTGTAGGGACGACCCCGGAGCACTTGGGGCGGAGGGCGCAGGATTGGCGTAGGCGCCGCGGGGTGGCATTGGTCGGGGAGAATTCGCGTAGGGTCCTGCGGGGGTGTTTCCGAAGGCTTCCTTGTTTTCCTGCAGCAAGAAAAGTTTTGGGGGGGCGCGGGGGGCAGGACGGCCGGAGCAATTGCGTCCCCGGAGTCCGGAGGCGAGACAGTAAATTGCAACGCGGAGTCCTTCGCTAGGTCGTGCCATCTCTGTGAGCGACACACGAGACGTATTGCAAGCTCTCTCCCCGCTTCCCGGGAAAGGTCGGGCGCAATTTTCAAACATTCCGAAAATGGAGGGGGGCATCCAGGGCGGTAATAAAGGGCCCTTTTCGCCAGTATTCAGTGGTCGACAGTTTTTCGAAAAACGGGCTTCCTCTTCACTTCACTTCCTGTGTGGTAGAGATTTAAAATCGTGTGCTGTTCACTTACTTTGCATTAATCGTCATTAGTAAAAATACGCTTTCCTTATAAATAAATAAATACATAAATTAGGGTTTCTTCAAATATAAACAAATTAGGGTTTTCTTCAAATCGGAGAATAGGAATCGAAAAGGCTGTAAAAAAGTGGCGCTTTCAATTACACAAGATGGAAAACCAGATTTCTCCATTGTTTATATTTTCCATTTTCTCGAAAAAATCGCGGAAATGGGCATCGATTTCCGCGAAATTCGCAAAAAATTTCTGAAAATTTTTTTGCAAACATTTTTCCAATTTTTCCCGAGTGCTCGCGATCGGTCGTTTCCTCCGATGTATTGAGTTTCTTTTCCGTTCAATTTTTTTTCATCAAACACACACTCCTTTTACAAGAATTATCTTCGCATAAATTCTGTGGAAAGATTGGTGTTCAAAAACTAAGGTAAAAGAGTGGAACTCGCCTATTTCCGCGAGTCGATTCGCGTCGGGTCGTCTTGAATGACGCTCCTTGCCGGGAGCGCGCGCGCGCCATCTCTTCGGGGGGGAGGTAAACAGCTGGAAGGAAGGGGCGTCACACGCCAAAGTTTGAAACGTGATCCGGCGCCTCTCTTCAACAGTTGTCGTCGTCTCCAATGATGGAATACTGAGGAGACAAGACGTTGTTGTTGTTGACGTTGCATTGAAAGCAGAAAAAATAATTGCATTATTTTCACAAAATTGTATTTATTGTTACACTTACACTTTAAAGTGACGACGACTCTCTTCAGATGGGATTTTTTTTCTTCCCAAGTTTCTCTCCTTTTAATAATTCATTCCTTTTAATACTTCGTTGTGCTGCTTCAATTTGGATTACATTACTTTTGCTCCGCTCGCATGGAATAAAATCGCTTCTCTCCGCGAAAATGCAATTTCGCGAATATTTTTCCAGCCGGATCGCCTGAAATTTGCAAGTGCGAAAATAAATAATTTTCGCGGATCAATTTAAGCTTCAATCTGTTCTCATCAGCTTTTAAGTGGACCTTTTTAATGATGGGCCGATCCCGACGGTACTGCAATGCCGGGCCAACCCGCGGCAGGGATGGAGTAAACTCCGGGTACCCCGCCAATGTCCAAAAATCAGATTAATATTCTGGTCCCGCAATGCGGG